>NW_016804856.1:811712-825083 GCF_001698545.2 Rhinopithecus bieti
AAGCAATTTTCCATCATTTGTTCCCCTCACTCTTGCATTTTTTTCCTCCGCTTGTTTCTCTCCCCTGGAGCGATTATGGATAGCCAAGAACACCATTTTAAAAGAGATTGATAGTGAAAACAGGAAGATGCTGATGGTCTTTTATCCACTGAAGTTGTTTGATATATTAAAATTGGTCCTTTACTTCTTAATACATATTAACAGAGTGACCCTCTTCAAGGCTTTCCCTTCTTAAACGAGTGCCTGGGATAAACACTCTGTAAGGGAAACAGTTAATAATTCCCCAACAGGCTTTAACTATTTTCCCAGTAACAGATCACCGGCAAGAGAGCAGCCTGGGTGGCATTTTGGTTTTGTGTCATTTTGGTTCTTTACAATATTTTTATTCATTTAAGGAAATGTTAAAAGGAAATAATTAGGGTTTATATCCAGAACAAATTTTGAAACACCGTTTAAGCAAACACATTTTCTTTTAAAAACAAAGAACAGTGAGCAACACAAAGGAGAAAAACGTTTTATTTCAACTTCCCTAGAGATCATAATTATGATTTTTGCAAGGCAATTTGGTCATTTCTGTTACTTTATCCAGAGGAAAAGAAAACCATGACAGATGTGGAATAAAAATGGAGAAAAAAATGCTTTGGATGGTTTATACATAAAAAGGAAATAATAGGAGGTTCAATTATACTTCTATTTCGCACCTAGTGATTTCTCATATTATCTTGTAACACTGTGATTTTGATGTTTCTTAGAAATTCTTAAAGTCGTGACACAGTGGCATAAGAATAACAGCTGAAAGGGACAACTTAAAGGGCTTAATCCTAAATGGAAAGGATCACTTACTCCCAGGATCATTTATATTCAAGTAGAAGTCAGGGCAGGGTCAGAAAAGAAAGCCACCCTTAATAAAGCCCTTCACCTTTCACATTGTTTCTCAAAACCTTCATAAATTGCAGGCTACCGAGCTGGCCTGATGATGATCCTGCTGAGATATATTTATAGCAGATGATTTGTGGATGATAACTACGCCAAGCAAGACACGGTCTCCATAACCCCAGGCTCGTCTGACTTCCTCAGGGGATTATAATCAAGAATCAGGAAAAGAGCCCTATATGGACAGTCTGGTCTCTGGACACTAACAACAGCACAATCCAAAGGCAAAGCAAGGAGGAACCACTTTGTTTTCATGTCTGCAAGATGCTCCATATAGAAAGCATTGCTGACATGTTGACCCAACAGCAAAAAGAGAGCAGCAGTTCACACACCCTCAGCTCTCTGTCCTTTCCTTTCTATTGATGTTGGTCCACTTTTATGATTTAATACATATTAAATTCAACATTTCAAATTATAATTATCTGCTTTCATTGGTCTTTTTCGCGAGTCCATATATAAACACAAACATATTTATACATACCTATGTATATGTACGCACACATTTGCAAGTATGCATACACATACGTGTGTGTATATATGTATTTGATATGTATGTATTTCAGTTGATACACATATATTTGCTTGGGAAGTTTCACTATATTGCTTTGTATTTCTCTTTTATAAAGTAATGCATTTCATTCCAAAACTACCAGATTAATTGTATAAATTGATTATTACATAAGTTTCCTTGATGATTTACAGAAGAACTATTGAGAGGTCAGTGTTAGCACATCAAAATATAGACTGGTATTGCATTTTAAATTGACCCAGGTATTTAAAGTTAAAGCCTTTGAAATTTATCTCTCCTATTATTAATGCATTTTATTAAGAATACTTTGGAATGATGAGGTTTCTAAGTTTGATTTATTTCTGTTTTCATCTTTTGTCTGTATGTGCTAAGTTTAGTCCCTCCACTTTGAGAATAACCCTATAATCCAGGATCATTGCTTGAAATTCAGTATCATTTGCACAATTCTCATACTCAAATAAGAATGTTTCTAGAATATGTTTACTCAATTTTAAAAAGTGTTTTCTCTTTCCTTCTTTCTCTCATAGTCTTTCTGATATTACCATATTACCACATTCTAAATTCTGTAACTTGTTATTTTCAGTAAGGCTTTAAGAAGCGTGGATAGGCTTGTAGGTTATTTCTTGTTAAATATGCCTTAATTTTTTAATATTTAGTATTATTATTTAGTTTTTAGTATTTAGTATTTGGTATCTCCCATATATATACATATATATATATATATACACATATATATACACTATACACACACACACAAAGCTTTTGGAATGTTAATTAAATGATCAAAATATTATAAGATTACATTGTTATGAGTACTTAACTTACCCTTAAAAGTAGCATATTTACTATAAACTGAAACAACTTCTTCTTCTTCTCTGTCTCCTCCTGATTATTATTATTTTTTGTTATTAAATAAGGAATTCTCTCAGGAACCAAGCTGTATATCCTCTAGTCTCTATGAAAAAACAAATTGGTCATTTTCTACTTGGACATCCCAGAATAGAAAGTACATGGAAGTACTAAAAAATAAAGGGATAGACTTGGGGTTAAGGGAGATGTCATAGAACAGCTATCCTGGGTTCAAGTGTAGTCCTATTCCATGCCAGGCAAAGTCAAGGTTAAGTTTAGTCCAAAAATCCCAGTTACATCAAGTTTCCATTTTTTATCATTATTTCCCTATACAACGATACAAGTTAAAAAAACTCAGTAAATACTTTTGGCCATCAATTTTCAAGGTTTCATTGGTGATATTAAGGAAATACTGTAGGTAGGTAACACACAATGTCACATCTGTGTGCTGTAGAAGCATCTTGAAAATATGGACTTTAAAACTC
Source organism: Rhinopithecus bieti (assembly GCF_001698545.2). NCBI lineage: Eukaryota > Metazoa > Chordata > Mammalia > Primates > Cercopithecidae > Rhinopithecus > Rhinopithecus bieti. The sequence continues at coordinate 814,509 of NW_016804856.1, forward strand.
AAAATATGTGTTTGCAATTGAACATACATTCACCCCAAATTTGTCCTTTTCAGCTAGTTATTTTTTCGTATAAACTTACTATACTTACACCATTATCTTTAATCTCTGAAATTTCAATTATACTAGAAATCAAGATTCTTCATTTTTACTCACAAACCTGACACTAAGTGTATACCTCATTAAGGACACGAAGCTATGAATTCTCTGGACTTCAGTTATCTCACAGAAAAAAGCTTGGTTGAATAATGTCTAAGGCTCTTCCTGACATATTCTAAATAACAGAAGGTGTCTCACAAGAAATGGAAGCAGTGAGAGAAAAATGCAATTAAATCCTAGACTAGAAAGAATCACAATTTTTCCACTCACAGGTTGGAAATGCCTGTCTATTCTATCATAATTTTGAAAACCTCCATAGTTTTACCAGCTTTGCCTTTCCCTGTTGCTATCATCTGCTGAGGTACAGACAGTCCTTTCCATTTTTGTTCCTCTCCCACTCTAATAATTTTTTTTTGTCTTTGACAGAAGTCCCACTTTACCATTAATGATGACAATAACTAAAGCTGCCAGGAACAGCACATCTGCTGACCTTTATCAACACCAGGTATTGAAGTCTATGGACTACATATTATTTCTGAACATTTCTTCATGTTTAGTCCTGTTTCTACCAATTCTGATCCACTTATCTCCACCATTTCTTTTCCTGGCAGATTCTCTCATTTTGCCTTCTGGATCTCCATGCTCTTTTATACCAGCAAACAAGAGGAAGAATATTCTCTATCCACTTCCTTGACTGAAGCCTGCTCTTTTATGAAGACATGGCATCTCTTCCAACCATGTCAAACAGAAGCAATTTATGTGTATGCTTCCATATCCTGATTCAATGGGTCAGGGGCAGACTCAGTATTCTTACTCTCCCCTTTGGTTTCAAATATTTACTCCTCATTTCACTTTCATGCCCACCTTTCTGTAGAGATCAAGGCATCTGCCTTTGCAGCTTTACCCCTTCCTCCAGATTATATTTTCCATTCATGGAATCTTTTAGCTGTCGGCTCACAGTTTTCCTGTCCACCTGACTTCCATTCCTCTTCTCATGGCTTCCGCTCCCATGCAGATGTCTTATCCTGACACACTATCTTCTCCATTCTATTTCTGTGTTTTTTGTTTGTTGTTTGTTTTTTCCTACTAGTTCAACAACATTTCCCTATAGTCTATAACTAAAAAGTCTAACCGGTGATTAAACCACTCCCAATATTTAACATTTAATGTTTCAGTGCTCTAATTACCACCTTCTACTTTTATAAACTCACCTCCTAAGTAACCACATGGAATCAAGTCTTTCACAAAATTAAGGTCTTTTTTTTTTATTATTATTGATTCCCACCAATTTCTACTCTTATCTTCATTTTCCTCCTTATACCCTGTGGTAAGCAGCCTCTCACATGGACCCTAATGGTCCCTACTTCCTGGTATGTGTGTCCTTGTATAATTGTCTCTCTCTTGAATGTGGGCTAGATTTAGAAATTTGCTTTTATCAGACAGAATATGGTAGTAGCAATGGGATTGTTAAGATATAAAATGAATGTGTTTTCCGTCTTGGGAGCTCCTTTACTCTTCCTTAGAGCATTTGTTTGCAATAAGCCAGGTGCCGTGTTATGATACAGTCCTAAACAGAGAAGTCCATGTGAGTTTGGCCTTCTGAGGCCTGTCAGAAGACACATGAGTGAGCTCAGAAATAGAAGCTTCCTCATTCAAGTCCTGAGAGGACTGCAGTCCAGCCAACATCTTGGTTGCCCCTTCATGACAGGCTTGAGCCAGAATCAAGCAGCTAAGCTGCTTCTGGATTCCTGACCTACAAACACTATAGATCAGGAATGTTTGTGGCTTCCAACTGCTAAATTTGGGGATAATTTGTTATGCAAATGTAGGTAACTAACGTATACCCCATGGATTCTACATCCATTGTTATGATAATTTACTTACAACAATCTTCAACTATTTACTACATTTTCCTGGCTGGATCACCATGTTTACTGTGATGGACAACTGCCCTTCCTGATCCAGGACCCATGCAGCAGAGCATTACTGAAGAAATTCACACCCTCAGGCAGTTAGATGTCCCTGTAAAGTTAGAGTCACCAGGTTCTTATGACCTCACCACACAGACTGTTACTTATAAGCTCCCTCTCTTATTACACCTATGAATATTTTGTAACTTTTCTTTGATCATTAAAAAGCTTCTCCTCAACTCTTGAATGATAAGTGATAACCTTTTTTCATTCATTATTTATAAAACAGATGTGATTAGATGGAAAATACCTTACATTCATTAAACTGACTGTACCTTCCCCCATTTTCTCCTGTCTTCTTATCTCCAGGAAGATACTGCCCTTATCTAAGAAGTCATCCCCTCCACAGGTAACTTGGATCTTACTTCTGCTGGCTCTCACACCAATAATCTCTCCCTCTCTCCTGGACCACTTCCATCAGCATACATATTTTATAGCAATACTACCCGTCTAAAAACTTCTGATCAACAACCTGTTTCTTAGATCCCCTTCATAATGAATCTTTTTTAAAAAAGCAATCACATTCACTTCACTTCCTCACTTCCCTCTCATTTCTCAACTCAATCCATTCTGGCTTCCACCCCCACAATTCCACTGGAAAAATTCTTGTCAAAATCACTAAAGACCTTCATGTTGCCAAGTTAAAGGGATAAATGTTTTTCTCATCTTACTCCAACTTTCAGCAGCATTTTAAATGCAATGCCCTCCTTTTGGAAACGACTTCTATTTTGGTTTCTGTTTTATCATACTCTCCCAGATGTACTTTTATGTCACTGATCACTGTGAAGACACTGAGACGCTTCTCAGTGTCTTTTGCTTGTTCTTCTTCCATGTTAACTTGAAATGCTGACTACTGTAGTGATAAGTGTTGGATGTACTTCCCTTATTTCTCTACCACCTCCCCTTTGGTGATCAAATCCAATCCCTAATATTGAATATCACCGTAAGTATGTATATGTACATACATGCATACACACATATGAACAGACACCCCATGTATATTCCTTTAACAAGGATATCTCCTCTGAGCTCTAGATTTTTAAATAATCAACTGCCGTGATTTATATCTCTACTAAATATGCCTCACAGTCATCTCAGATTTGGGATAATTAAAGGAAACTTCCTGATTACTCCAAAGAAATGTGCCCTTCCCTCAGTCTTTCTGTTTCAGGAAATGACATCCCTATCTACCTAATTATTCAATTGGTAAACATGGGAATGATACCTGCTGCTCATTTTCTATCACTCTACATCTAATCCCTTGACAAATGTTACCTGTTCCACTTTGTGTAAGTTTCCTAGGGCTGCCGTAATAAAATTCCACAATGTGGATGGTTGAAGCAACAGAAATTTATTTTTTTCACAGTTTTGGAGGCTAGATGTCTAAAATCAAAGTCTCTATTGGATTGGTTCCTCTGGGGCCCCTTTCTCTGGCTTGCATATGGCTGTGGTCTTGCTGCCTCTTCAAATGGGGTTCGGGGTGTGCAGAGATGGGCACAATTCAGCTCATGATATAACTTCAATACATAGATCTCAAATCTAACCAGTTCTTTCTTTTTTCACTGTTATACTTTGTGTGTGTGTGTGAAGTATGTAGTTTTTGCTTAGTCTCTTCCACCTGACATTCAATATTCTTTGTTAATCTATCTCTAATAAGTTATACTTCAAAAAATGTATCCCTTTAAAATCAAATGGAAAAACATTTTAATTCCAGGTACTTCTCAGATATCACAAATAATAAAATCCAAACTTTTAATCGCGACCAACAGTGCCGTACCTCATCTGATTCTTGCTCCTCTCTCTAACTTCATCTTGTGCCACACTTCTGCTTACATATAATGCCCAAGCTACATTCACCTTTTTCTAAGTCACGAGGACACTACATTTTTATCTCCTTACAATCTTCCAATGTCAGGATCATTCTACCAGGAATAAACTTCCATTTTTCTACTGCTAGGAGAAACTTTATAGGTCTGACCTGCCCACTTCTCATACCTCAGATTTCATCTTGAAAATTCCCTTTTCAAAGTTTTTGAATTTTTTTTTTTTTAACCACCCAATCTATGGTGCTCTCTCCTTGTGTTCTCTTTCAAGGTTTTTTTTTTTTTTTTTTTTTTTTTTTTTTTTTGTACTCAGGTATATATTTTTTTCCTTTTTTAAAATTATACTTTAAGTTCTGGGATACATGTGCAGAACGTGCAGGTTTGTTACATAGATATACACGTGTGCATGTTCTCACTCATACGTGGGAGTTGAACAATGAGAACACATGGACACAGGGATGGTAACGTCACACACCAGGGCCTGTTTTATACTAGTTACCAATTTTTATTTAGTTGGTCTTCATCCTTTTGCTTTTTATTAGTGTGTTAGCTCCATCATTACAAACTCCTGCCTAAAGTAGTACAAGACACATGCTGAACACTTCCTAGGTCTTTAGTGAATACATGGGTTGAACAACATGATGAATCTTATATGTGGGTATTAGTTGTGTTCATTGGAGAAATATCTATTCCAACAGCTCACATATTCCAGCATGATAACTCAGCTAGAGTTCTCTCTTCCCTGGACCAAATTCCTGATTTCCTGAGAAATTTTCCAGGTGACATGGTCTCCAGACTTTTCATCCTTATGACTGTTTTCAGTTGAACTTACCTAGTTTGTCACAGTTCTTTGATGCCACAATTAAAATACTCTAGATTTCAGCTGCTCAGCGTGGTTGTAATTTGTTCAATCCAGAGAAATAAACAGGGAGCATCTACTTAGCCAGACTATGAGTTTACAATGATGAATGTCTCATATGAGGAGAATAAGTCTTTCAAATCCCTGAAATCAATTGATCATTTATGTATTTAACACATAATTAATAAGCACATACATCATATAAGACATGTTGTAAGGTGTTTGGGAAACTGAAATGACAACACAGAGTCCCTGCCCTTGTGATGATTGCCTTGTATTTGTAGTGATAGCCAATGAACAGCTAGCCACCAGATAATTATAAATGGCAAGTGTGTCAAATATCTCGGAGAAGAGACAAATGAAGTTGCGAGAGGTGTGGAGTCTGTTTGTGGGAACGGGCAGGATGACCTAGTATGGAAGGGCAGAGAACGTTTACCTGAATACGTAACAGTTGACCAGCAATTCAAAGGACACTAAGGAAATTTAATCATTCCCATCAAAGGGAATAGAGTGTACAAAAAATGTGAGGCAGAAGGGAGTAGAACACATTCTAGATAAAGAAAGTTAAGGTGAGGAAATAAAAAGGACAAAGAGGTCAGTGGCAATTCGTAATATTTCTGATAAAGTGTTTGCTAAGTATTAGGATAAAAATCAGTGAATCTTGGCTGGGCACAGTGGCTCATGCCTATAATCCTAGCACTTTGGGAGGCTGAGGCAGATGGATCACCTGACGCCAGGAGTTCGAGACCAGCCTGGCCAACATGGTGAAAACCCGTCTCTACTGAAAATACAAAACATTAGCTGGACTTGGTGGCTGGTGCCTGTAATCCCAGCTACTCAGGAGACTGAGTCAGGAGAATCGCTTGAACCCTGGAAGAGGAGGTTGCAGTGAGCTGAGATCATGTCATTGTACTCCAGCCTGGGCGACAAGAGCAAAACTGTGTCTCAGAAAAAATAATAATAATAATCAGTGAATCTTTATAATAATAATAATATGATTGAAGGATTGTAAACAGAGACTAACTCAGATTTACATTTTTTAACAGCTCATTTCGTTTCAGTCGGAGAAGTGATTTGAGAGAGGTAAGAGAGAATGTGAAGATTCAAGTCAGGAAACTGTTACAAAAGTGAAAATGGTGGCGTCAGTAGGGATGAAGAAGAGAAGTGTCCAAGAGACCTTTGGAGGCAAAATTAATAGAATGTGTCAATGGTTAGGTATAAGGAGAATGGATCTGGATAAGAGTCTCTGTTAGTGAATCGGCTGTATGCACTGCTGGTTCATATTCAAGTGACAGTTAGTTAAAATAAGTTAATCTAAATATTTATTTATATTTAGAATTAAATATTTATTTATTGATACAATTGAATTTGTGATCTTTGTGTGTGTGTGTGCATGTGTGTGCGTGTTTGAGAGAGAGCGTGCAAGACAGAGAAAGGGAGGGACACACAGAGAGACACACACACAAAACATGACGACATAAAATAACAATTTATTTGTCTCATAAATATGCAATCTGGGGAGGCCTTTGCTGTTGGAATAGCTTGTCTTTTGACACTGTCTTTCAGGGTCAGCCTGAATAAACCGGGTGTGAAGGATCCTTGTCCATGATAGCTCTACCTGTGACTAGCATTTGGAGCTAGTTATTGGCTGGGGCTCAGTAGGAGCCGTAACACAGGGGATGTAGTACATCTTTACACAGACCATTCTATAGGGCTGCTTGCTCTTCCACACAGCATTGCAGCTGTCTTTCATAAGTCAGTGTTTGAAAATATAGGAAAAGAATTCTGTCAGTGTCTTAAGACCTAGGTCTGTAAATTGGTACAGATTCATATCTGACATTATTCTTAGTCAAACAGTCACTAAGCTTGTTCAGGTTCAAGGTGCTGGTGGAGGGGGCTGGACTGGGTAGGGAGAGAGCTGAAAATTCTCTAGTTCTTAATGTAGTCACCATTCTCAATGAAAGGAATATTAAAGAATGTGTGGTATGTGGTGTACACTCTGTTCATTGACATCTTCTTTCTGGATTCTATCATTCAATATGTTAGGTATTAGTCCATAATCAATGACATCTGCATATCTGAAGTGATTTCCAAGTCAGTGGCCACTGTTTCAACATAGTGTCAGTGACATACAACTAGAAACATTTCTCCATTATAATGCAAACTTCTGGAGGGCAGGGATATTATCTTATCCCATAATATCAGCCTTTGGACAACACTGGATAAATATTGTTTTTCTAGCTCACTAATTGAGATCCTTTTAGTTATAGAATGTTATTTAACCGAACAGTCCATATTTATCCTTCCTTTCTTCAGGAACATGAGAGATTATTTCAAACACCTTGTAAGAAGAAGCATATGTACTATGCTTACAGCACTCTCGTCTGTGACATCCCTAGCAGTAGTTGTTAGATTAATAGTATTGTTTCTTAGTATAGCCAGGTTGGTCTCTGTTTATCCCCATTTTGTTTTCTATAAATTCACATACCACCTATTCTGTAACATATTCCATAATTTTTACACAGACCACTATTAAATTTAAATAGTTTATTAAATTTAATAAACCATGATTTCTAGAATTGAGCACTTTTTCCCTTTTAAAATAAAGCCAGTATTTATCACCTACTACTATTGTTTCTTGTGCCCACCTATTTTCCAAGAATTTTCAAAGGTAGTTGGAAATACTTTAATAAGAACACTTATACTTTCCTTAAGTATACCATGATGTAATTTTTCTAGACCAGGACATTTGAAAAAATGATAACATACCTAAGGATTGTTTCATTTTCTTGATTTCTTGGGTATCATTTTACTTTTAAACATTGTTGGTCCTTGCTTTCAAAGTGAAAAATAATTCTTTTTTGATTGAAGATGGAATCAAAGTAGGAAGTGAGTTATGGTTCCTCCTGTCTTCTTATATCATTACACATTCTGTGCTATGAAGGCAGACCCTTTTCACATTTCCTGTTATTTTTACACATTTGAAATTTTTTACTTGTTTTATCCTTCTTTATGTGGGCTTCTTTCTCTCGTTCTAATATCCTTAATTTTTTTAAAGAAAAACTCTTAGAATAAGGTTTTCTACTGATACAAATGATTGACTTGCATTATTTTCATCATAATTAACAAGATTTTTATATATATACCTAAAATCCATTTTCAGCAATTTATTTTCTTTTTGAGACAGAGTCTCACTCTGCGGGCCAGGTTGGAGTTCAGTGGCGCGATCTCGGCTCACTGCAACCTCCGCCTCCCGCGTTCAAGCAATTCTCTGCCTCAGTTTCCCGAGTAGCTAGAATTATGTGCGCCCGCCACCATACCTGGCTAATTTTTGTATTTTTAGTAGAGACGGGGTTTCACCGTCTTGGCCAGGCTAGTCTTGAACTCCTGACCTTGTGATCCACCCGCCTTGGTCTTCCAAAGTGCTGGGAATACAAGCATGAGCCACCACGCCTGGCCTAAGATAAAATTTTGATCAAAATTTCAAGACTTTTGGGGGGAAATTTGTTTACCAAAGTCCTTTTTATATATGCTGAATGTTTAATACTATGGAGAATTTGACAGTCTCAGTTATAGAGAAGACAATTTTTATAGTAGACTTTTCTTTGATTTTACTATTGAAGATTAAATCTCAAGCAGATTCACCATTTCTGTATTAACACTGTCTTTCTATGATCTTAATTGCTTTTACTAAGGGGAAAATTGGTAAATAGCCTCTCAAAAAGTTCTGTATTTTAAAGCCATCTGACCTACTTAATTGGCTCTTTCAATGTCAACATCTGAAATAATTTCTTTACGTCCTAAAGCCTATTAAGTATTATTGCAAAGTTGATGCTGCCTGGATTGCAGGCACAACACTCAGGTGACATCTTAATCCTTAGGACATTAACTATAAAGCAATTTATCAGTGACTTAAAAAGAAAAACAAATTGGTAATTTGATAGCAGTTATCTGAATGCATGTTCACATCTTTGTTATAGGAAAGGGAAAGGGATTCAACATGCATTTTATTAATCCTTTTCCCTTTGTGCCTCTCTTGAATCAAACTGAATTAGAAATAATAAAACCTTCACTTTAATCTGTCATTAAGATAAGAAAATGCAGATCCAGATCAGTTTATTCAGTTTCCCCATAGGCTACGAATGAAGTATCCTCATTGAACAAATGCTACCTTCTGAATAACTGGAGGCATAAAACAGGAAGAATTTCATGTTTCACACATGCAACTGTATTTTAATTTAACTCAGAATTTCATTTTCCATGCCGTCCTCATTTTAGGGCCCTTGGTAACAACAAAATATATACCAAGCCAATTTTTTCAAAACTAACTTATAAATTAGGAAAAATATTCTAAATTAAGCCCAAATATTGGCAATGAAGAATCATTCCATTTATCCACTCTCCATTATTCTACAGCAACTATTTACTCCTGTGTTCCTTAAACTTGTTCCATCATCAGTGTAAATTGGTGTGTTTACTAAAATATGTACACCCTGAGTTCCTTCCATGAGGATTCTGATTCTTTAGGCTTTTTAGGCTTATATTTTTAACTATAACCACATGTGAGTCCTGTGATCAGACAAGTTTGGGAAATGATACGCTTTCAGGTCCTGGGTTTCTAGATAAGGAAACTAAGACACAGTCACCAAGAGTGAAGAGCTCAGGATTATCCAGCCAGGTAAAGACTAAGTTGAAATGAGAATCCAGGTTTTGATGGTCTGTTCCTTTTTCACATTTTCAAAACCATTTATATTTTGATATATTTTTCTTTAAATTCCTAAGTGAGATAATTATTTATTTTTTTCTGTGGAGTACATTTTTTAATCATTATATTAGATTACTTGAACAAATTTATGCTGTATTATCTTTTCTTATTTGTTAAGATACAAGCATTCTTTCCTGGGACTTGCATTAGAACTGCTTATAGTAGGCACCCTTCAACTGATGTGAAGCCACTTTGGTTACCTTGTCTTATCTTGGCCCAGAGAGAGAGTTGATCAAACATCTTATAACCACTGAGAGTGTTGATGAGTACAATTGAATACTCAAGGAGGCAATCTAATTCCTTTGATGTTAATTAATTAAAATTATAAATGGACTTCATGGAAGTGAAAGAGAGCTATTCATAGAACTAATAAAATGTTATTGATGCATCCATTTAAGAAGAATATTTGTTACACCTTTGTTCCAGCAGCACATATGCCATATGTGAAATCTCAAAAGGAGATTATCATGGCCCACAGTGCAAAGATAACCAAAACACAGTGGTGAAGCAGTATCGCTTTTGAGACAGACCAAAGTTTGAATTCTGACCCAGTCTCCTAATGACTTTGTAGACTTGGACAAATCATTTTACACCAAATTTTAGCATTTTTTAAATTATTAAGATAATACTGCTTATTTTATATTATTAATATAAAGATTAAGAATGACATAGGAAATGCCAAATACAGTGGCAGAAGTCAAAGGAACTTTAAGAAGTGGTAACTATTAGTGCTGCTGACAAGCATGTTGTATGACTCTGACTTAAACACAGAGGAAGTAAAGATAAATACAAAAGGCTCCTGTTCTCGAGGCAAAAAAAAAGTTTTGATCTGAAATATTGGAGATAACACTGAGCAGAGTGAAGGAAAATGGTTCTATATTTCACATTGTAACAATGGTCTACTTACATTTTATTTAGCCTAGAGACTACTTGCCTTATCAAATATATCAAGCACTCAGCAAAGTTAAAAAGAGCATATATATATATATATATATATATATATATATACACACACACACACACACATGCACATTTCTATGCTATAGTTTACCAATTAAAATA
>NW_016804856.1:826377-855943 GCF_001698545.2 Rhinopithecus bieti
TGCACAGTGGGCTTTGGGAGGCCGAGACGGGCGGATCACGAGGTCAGGAGATCGAGACCATCCTGGCTAACACGGTGAAACCCCGTCTCTACTAAAAATACAAAAACTAGCCGGGCGAAGTGGTGGGCGCCTGTAGTCCCAGCTACTCGGGAGGCTGAGGCAGGAGAATGGTGTAAACCCAGGAGGCGGAGCTTGCAGCGAGCTGAGATCCGGCCACTGCACTCCAGCCCGGGCGACAGAGTGAGACTCTGCCTCAAAAAAAAAAAAAAAAAAAAAAAAAAAAAAAAGAAAATTGATGTTGACACCTGAACAGCATATAAGATCTAGAATAATATATCAAAAGAGGTTAATTTCCAATTTGTATATTTTCCTCATGTCTGTTGGAATGTGGAACGGAACCAGATTCTAGGTTTAACAAACCTAAATTTTGATCAAATTCCTATATCATCCATTTGACAACTTTGACACTTTAATTTACTCTTTCTTTTTAACACAAGCATTTCATTTCTATCTTTTCTCAATGTCTACATTAGAAATTAATATCAGAGATGAAATTATTGGGTAAGATTAATATAGCATTCAATACTAGAGAATGAGAAATAAATATTTAAATGAAATCTCTAGTAATGACAATGAGAATTTACCACCTAGTTAAGGTAATCTGGTAAGTAAATTAGCTGGAATCTTGTCACTATAGTCCTATGAAGTAAATAGATTGATGATGATGATGATGAACATAGATAGATAGATAGATATGATATTAATAGGAGTCTTCTGTATCTCCTGAGATCTTAATTAGAATGCTTAAAATAACCCTATTTCATACTTGTGGAAATTACAAACCCCTCAACACACAATTTGACATTGCACATTAGACATTCATGCTCCTAAAATTTTCTTTAATTATAGCCCTTTTCCTTTTCCATATTCTTTTCTCTAATTTCTTCTCATTTTCTGTAGGAAAAATGATCAAAAATTTTATTTCATCTTCTCTTGTAATCCTTGTACCTCTATCATCAAATCATACTTCCAAGCAACCCACTAATGCATTTTTCCAAAGATATTTATTTCCTCCCTTAGAAATGTTATGGTGCCAGCTATAATTAATTTAAATATTGTATAACTAAATCAATATCAACATTGATATTGATATTGCTGATTATATTTTGCATATCATCTTGGCTAAGAGGGTTAATTCTGAAATCAGAATCCTGGGTTTAATTTGTAGTATTACCACTTGCCCATTTAAGGTTTTTAACTTTTATTGAAACTTGATTTCTTCAACAGTAAGATATAGTGGGATCAACAGTCCTCACATTGGATAATTGTTGTGGAATCAATCGTAAGGAGTATAAGTACTGATTACCATCCCAGCCAATCATAGTCAGTTTCCTTAAATATACAATGGAAATAATAATAGCACCTACTTCCTAAACTTATTACGATGTATAAGTGAAAAAAAATGCACCTAAAAGGCTAACATAATTCATGGTTCACATTAGTGAGTAATATATTTTATGCTACTACAATTAGCAATAAATGGCAGTAACATCATTTTTCTATACACAGTATCTCTTTAATATATCTAGCAATTAATTATAGCAAATAAATATTTATATTATTTTAATAATATGTTTACAAATAATATTAAACCAGATAGTTTATTATTAACCACCCTAGAAACAAGTGTTTCTACAGGGTCCACATGTTCAAACTCAAGCATTAGCATTTATTTAATAGATAAATTAAAAATATCTAGTAAGAAACACATGCTCTCCATTTCATGATTTTAGATGTCCAAACCATTATTTAGTATTAAATTTCACATAAAAAAAGATAATTTGTAATCCTTGTTACTCAGGCATCTAAATGTTTGTAATAGGAGGACAGTTTTCTGGGGATAGTCTTCATAGATTACTGTTTCTTATACAATTGGACCCCTAAACAATGTGCAGGTTAGAGGCACTGACACAAGAGCAGTGAAAAATCCATATATTACTTTTAATACCCCAAATCTTAACTACTAATATAACCTACTGTTGACTAGAATCTTTACAGATAACATAAACACTTGCTTAACTAGTATTTACATATATTTTATGCATTAATGACATACATTTTTCTGTTTTTGATATTTCTAGACTGCATAGTTCATCTGAGTTTTTTTCCAATTGTCACAAATCTCCAAAAATTCTTTCAATATATGTATTGAAAAAACGTCTACATATAAATGGATCTGCACAGTTCAAACCCATGTTGTTCAAAGGGCGACTGCATATTTATACTATGTGTATTTTGACAAGGCTAATACAAGGAGCAGTTAGACAAGGAAATCATATTAATTATGGTATTAAACTGAATCAAAATAATTAACTTAGAAAACTATAGGTGGTTTTCTATGTATTATATAGAAAAATTAAGACATATCTAGCATCTGTTAAAGAAATTGTAATCAGAAAGAGAGAATAACTTAAATGGTTTAAAAGCCATTTCTAAAACTAAATACTTTGGCTATGTTCATACTCATCTCCTTAGTTCAGCTCTTGAAGCAGTGACCTGGAAATTATTCCTAAAGGTCTTTGCTTATTAAAATGATTTGCTATTATAGCAGTAACACAATCTCACTGTAGATAGCATCTGAAAGAATCAGTGCAATCCTCTACATCTTGCCTCCAAGTCTAGGGTTTTTCATTTTTTTAAAATACATCGCTCTATTCTCCTGGCTAAGTTCATATCCTCTTGGTTTAAAGCCAATTTTTAATTGAATTCAGTTAGTTTAATTGCTCCTCAGAGATGTCCATAAAATGTGCTCTCCCAGATTTTCTAGCAGAAATGCCATTGTCTCTGCTCAGCATTCCCAAGCAGATAGCAAAACTGCCATCAAGCTCCATCTTGCTCAACAATGACTCTTTAATGTGGTCATCTCGTGTGCTTTGTATTTCAATTATAATTTAGAATGAATTAAAATCTATTTAAATGGATAACATCATCTCTTAGTACTCGATAGAAATTCATTTCAGAACATTCTATCTCCTTAAGGTAGCACAGCAAAAAAGTGTGTCATCCCTTACATCATTAATTTTATGTCATCAATTTTATTTCCCTTATACTTTAATCCTACATTTTTATTGATTTTCATTAACCAAATAAAATACAGTGATGTGTTTGTGTCATATACTCTTCATAACTGAAGCATCAAAGTTTTACTCAAAGATAGATTTAGAAGTCCAGATTTCTGTATTCTATATTATAGAACAGATTTTAGAATCAGGGATCTTATGAAAGCAAGTCAAGTTATTTTCTACAGTATTGAAACATAATATTGTTTCAACATAAAAATGTCTCATGGAATGAAGTCTAAGGTTACAACATCATTTATACTAATGAACATCATGTTAGAGTTTCACAGTTTATGGTTTATGAAGTAGTCCTTTCACATGGATTTGATCACTTATATCAACTCTGTGAAAAACAAACAAACAAACAAACAAGAACAGCATTATTATTCCCAGTTTATAGATCAGTAATTGGCAAACTTGGGCCAAATCTGACCAGCAACATGTTTGTGTAAATAACTGTAGCAGATCACAGCCATGCCCAGTCACTTATATGTTATTGATGGCTGTGTTGGAGCTACAAAACTGGAGTTAAGTAGTTGTGACAGAAGCTGTAGTGTCCACAAAGCCTAACATGGAATATTTTGGAGGCAGAGTAGGCTGGAAACTAGCACACTGAATCCAACAGTGTTGGGAATCTGAAGCCTAATTTCATCACCAAGCAAGTGTTCCACATATGCCTGAGTTACTCTGTCTTGTAGCCAAACGTCTGAGATGGACATGATAGCGACAGCACATAGAGATTTTACTTTCTTTTCCTTCTCTCCTGACAACTTACGTTTATTTGACCACTCAGATAGTAAATTCCATTAGGTATATTTTCATTATAATCTGAAGAAAACCCATTATTCCTGTTCCTCCTGACAAGTCATTTAGACTGATTTGCAAAATATACCATAATAAAGTATTTTATAAGAGAATTTGAAATAGCATTTAGTTTTGATGAAGGTAAACCAGGTCATTCATCTTTTTCTGTTACTACACTTCATTCACTAGTTTTTGTCCACATTCTAATTCTTGTAAACACTGACTCTACATTATTTAATATTTTCATAAGTGTGTAATTTAATGCTATAAAAATGTATCCTATTTATAAATCCTCTTGAAAATATAAAATGAAAATGCATTTTTTTATTGTTTAGAGATGGTTGGAAGACATACAAAATTTTAAGTGTTTTAAATTGTTTTATTTTACTAGATAATTAAAAATTCCAAATACAGTGTTTTAATAGGGAAGAATACATGTATTTTCGGAAAAGAGCCACTTTAGCATGGGATCTATGAATAGGCTCCAAATTGATTGAAATCTAACTTAGAATTCCATTCCCTTTATTATACCCTATACTTCATCCACTGATTTGTTAATATTTGTTTAGCACCCATTATGTTCCAAGTTTTATTTTATTGCTGTGACACAGCAATAAACAGAATATAAAAGTTATCAGATATCTAGGTGCTTATGCCATGTGGTGCTAAGTGCTATGATTATGAATATACCCATGTGAGGAGTAGAAAGTGATGGAGAAGCTGGGGTCAGCTGTTTTTTACAAGTGGTCAAGAAAGTCCTCTGTGGTCTTTGAGAAGGAACCCAAAGTAGTGAGTGCAGGACAGTTTCTGTGTGACCTTGGCTGACCTGGCCCCCCACTCTCTTTCTTCCTTGAAGTTGGCAGAATAACTGTAGAATACGCTGTGAATGCAACATCCTGAGATAAGAGGAAGTGGCTGGAAGAGCCCGAGTTCTGTTCTTGTCCCCTCAGAACAATTTAGCCCAATGCATAAGGTACTCTGGGGTGTAAAATCCAGTGAGGAATGTTTTCAGGGTCCCTCACTCGCAGCACAATGTGAGACGCATACAGAAAAGACTCCATCTGCCCTAGACAGCCTTCCTGAACAGCTGGCCATTAGTCTTAGGCTTCTACTGTCCCCTGCTACTTCTCTGTGAGTGAGAAGTTGCTTCACTTAACTTGTTTGTATGAGTGCCCTGTTTCACTGAACTCACACAAATGGATTAAAACCAGTCCATGGTATTGGTGAGGAGTTAATTGACACTGGGGCGCAGTGAACCTGCTTCACCATGAAGAATTGAGTCAGTCTTGTATCTGAAGCCAGAGGTATTTGACATGGCAGAGATAATAAGTGCCAAGGCATGAGCTAGACATTTGCTTACTGTGTTTTTGGTACAAGAAAGTTTGAAGGAAAAGGGGAGTTGATGGAAGATGCAATCAGGGAGAACTATGTGGCCCAACACTGAGCTTCCAAACAAACAAAAAAACTGTCCTTGTCCTCCAGGGCACAACTGTGCTCTGTGCCCTAAAAGCTGCCATCTAGACTCCTTGAGCTGTTGCAGGCTCTTCTCAGGCCACTGTGTTACATTTTACCACACAAATGAGAGGTTTCTGGGATTTATCAGATAACTCACTATCTTATTTCAATAAACACCATGATAATTAAACACATTTTAATTTCTTATTTCAAGTCTCTGTTCATGGATTGACACTTTTGAAACATTTTACTATCTTATTAATAAAGTCATATTTTTAATGTCATTTTTTCTTAACTATACATTACATTTTAGGTTTGCCCATACCTTCCTTATATTTACTTGAACATTTTATTTCTCTTTATAACTATTTCTTTAGTGAACTAATACGTCCCATTTTTAATTTATTTCCACAAATAAACTGTGATGATATATGGTGATACAGATTTCATATATGTTTAAATCACTTCAACTTATACTTTAACGTATAAGCTTTTTTGGAGACTGAAACTTAGGCACCACTTTCTTCTACAGAATAGTAATGGGTGAATAATTTCTTCATGTTGCATATTTCTTGATTTATGAATGAGATTCTTAAGAGTTGTGAACAGATATTACATATCTATGTATATATATAATTTTACAAGGAATGTATGTTTTAAAAAATATGAACAGCTTATAGTTTGAAGAAGCAAATATTCAGAACTAAACACAATAAGATTTTTGTTTACAATTATTCATATTGTTGCCTATGCATAAATACATGAGAATATATGTACATAGTTGTATCATCCTGTATATGATATTTTGTAACATACTTTCTTAAATGGAAAAGAAAATTTTAAATGCTTTATTAAAGTGATCTTTATGGCTTTTCAACTTAAAAGCTATTGAATAGAAAAGCTGATACTAGAGTATGAAATCATTTATGTAATCCTAAAATTCAAAATTATTTTATATATACAACACAGAGAAAAAAAAATAACAGTTTGCAAGATAAGGGGTTTAGCCACTAGGAAAACGAAGAGAGAAAAATGAGAGTGGGTGGATGTCTAAAGCTTATCCATTGAGTGTTATTTTTTGATATAATAATCTTTGGGACTAAATATAAATAAATATCTCCTAAAACATTATTTGTATTAACCTTATTCCCCAATTTAGAACATTTCAAACTGTAAAATTTAGGGCATCTGTTAAATCTTACTATATATTTCTCAGGGCTTGCATGAAAATTAAAAAACTTTCTACCAATTATGATTAATAATATATACTTCTGGTATTTCTTATAAAAGTTTTTTTCTACATCTTCACTTTTAATGGTCACATAAAATTCCATCATATGAATGTGCTATAATCTGTTTAAACCTTCCCCTATGTGTGATCATTTTGAATGTTTTCAATATTTTGGTACTACTAATCATATTGCAATGATAAACTTTTACTCAGTTCTACTGATATTTAAAAATAAATCCCTTCTGAATGAAAATGATAAACATGTCTAAGGACTTCTTTATATTTATATTGCCAACTTATCAAATGCCATAAATGAGTCTGTGTTAATTTATACTCTAAATAACAATGAGGAAGAGTGATCAATTTAATAAACCATCTACAAAGCAGTAGTATTTACATAGTTTTCTATTGATATGAAATTAAGACAAATAATCATTTCTTAAAATATCATTTAGTGAGGATTAATTTATTTTCATGTGTTTATTAACTATTTACACTTCTTCAATGTAGTACAGTGGTTAAGGGCAAGGCCTTCACAATCAGAGGTCAATGAGTTTGAGAACAAGTTCTGATACCATTGAATAAGTATTCCCCTGGATGAGTTAATTACTCTCTCTAGGTCATTATTTTCTTTTATGCACACAAATTGTATTTTATTAGTTTGCTAGGGCTGCAGTAACAAAAGAAAACAAACTAGGTGACTTACAGACAGAAATTTATCATCTCTTAGTTCTGAAGGATAGAAATTCAAATCAAGGCGTTGGCAAAGTTGGTTCTTCTGAGAGTTGTTAGAGAAGGATTTGTATTTTCCTTTCCAAAGTTTCTATACAATTTTCAATATTTTATTGGGTATAGATAAAAGTGGACAAATTATTCTTAAAACAATTTGGTTCATCAAAATACAATGTTTAGAAAAGGAAAATGCAAACATGGAGAGGAAGAAATTATTCACAATCTGCATGTGAATATTTACTAACAGGTTTAAATATAACCCATGGAGGATTTTAAATGTTTGTAACTAAAAGGCTAACCTCAATAATTGCCCAGCTTGAATTTTTATCAACAATTCAGACAAGAATTCTATTTTGAAAGATAGTTGTAAAAGGTTAAAAATATATCAGTTATGCATATAAGAGCTTTGATATGGACAAAGAAAAAAGATGACCAGGGTCTCATCTTCACTAATGACCTAGTGTCCTGCAATTAGAAGGCACTTAGTTTCCTCAATCTGTAATAGAGACCAAAGAGAAAATGGCAAAGGAAATGATTGAAGCCAGAAGACTGATAAATTAGAAGGAGAGCCTGGTGCTCTGGATTATGCAGCAGGTTTCCATTGGCCACTTTGCACCTCTCCAATCAAGACTGCTTTTTGTTGCCAGAATAAATGTCCTATAACACTATTTTTAGAATCTTATTTTGCAATTTAGAAAATTTCAACTACATAAAATGGACACTTCTCTGTTATTGTTTCAAGATGTTTCATAATATTTTTTCACCCTCTCCTTCCAGGCACAGTTAAGCTTCTCTGGAGTTGGAGCTATTTATTTTACCAACCCACAAATGCATCATGATAATTTCTCTCTCTAACTCCCTTTCTAGGTTATTCCCTAGCCATAAATTAAATTGGGTTCAATAAATACATTCACTGAGCTCCTCTTTTATATAAAACACTGTGAGAGATACTAAGATGAATCAAAACACTGCCCTCACTGCTGCACATAGCGTCTTTTACATGCTAGCTGCTGAGAAGATATATGAGGTAAGGAATGAAGAAATGAACACTACTATTACAACTTTCTGTCTTACACTTTGACCCTTCATTTTTGAAAAAAGTAAAAGTATCAAGATTCTTTTATTCTACAAAGCCTTTCTTAACTACTCTAATTCTTTGTAATTTCTTTATGTTAGAGTTCTTTCAGTCTGTACTCCTCGCTATTCAACTGGTGATCCAAGGGCCCATAGTTTATTATGCAGACTCTCAGGCTCCACTGCTAACCTGCTAAATCAGAATCTGCCTTTTAATAGAATCTCCAGTGAGATACACACACACACACACAAACACACACACACATACACACACACGTATCTCCAGTGAGATATACAGATATATATATATATCTCCAGTGATATGCATATTCATATATATATATATATATATATATATGCACTTGTCATACCATAGAATTTGCCATTTTTTGGTACATAATTCTGAATTATTGAGATTTGTCATAAGCCCCAGAATCCCCTTCTGGCCCTAAATAAATGCTTGCTTATTGATCACATTGAGAAAGTGACAGAACTGTAATAATTCACAAACACAACATAGAATACTTAGCAGTGGTGAGAAATGTAGTCCTATGACTCCACCACAATAACTAAAAGAAATTAATAATAATACAGTAACATATAGTTTATTTTGAGAAAAAATTAAATTTCCTAATAATATTCTTCATAGCCTTTGTAAAACATTCAGATTTCAGTGATATTTAAAGCATTGAATTCAGGTGTAGTCTCCTTTTATCTGGAAGAGCCACTCCTTCCATTTTTGCCTTTCATGATGTTGGTGTTGACATTTTTCAAAATTTCAGACCATTTGTCTGATATTTGAATTTGTCTGAATTCAACCTGTATTAGACTTCTCTAGAGAGACACAACTAATAGGATATATAGGAATTTGTTAAGTATTATTAACTCAAATGATCACAAGTTCCCACAATAGTCTGTCTACAAGCTAAGGAGCAAAGAAGCCAGTTTGAGTCCCAAAGTTGAGGAACTTGGAGACTGATGTTCGAGGGCAGGAAGCATCCAGCACAGGAGAAAGATGTAGGCTGGGAGGCTAAGCCAGTCTAGCCTTTTCATGGGTTTTTTTTTTCCCCCCCTGCTTTATATCCTAGTCTCACTGGCAACTGATTAGATTGTTCCCATGCAGATTTAAGGATGGGTCAGCCTTCCCCAGCCCACTGACTAAAATATTAGTTGCCTTTGACAATACCCTCACAGACACAGTCAGGATCAGTACTTTGCATCCTTCAATCCAATCAAGTTGACACTCAGTATTAACCATCACAAGTCTGCCTCTTGTCAACTTGAACCCATGCACATCTCCAGAGATCATACATCACCTTCAAATAAAGACAATAATGAGGTCATAATTATATATAATGTAATACAACTATCCTTTGTACAACCAGAAATGCACCAATCCCCAACTCAAATGCTATTCCATAAAGTTTACAATACCTAAGTGCTGAAGTGAAATCAATAAATCTTATGTCACATGATAAAGGAAGAAGGAAATAAAATGAAGTTGTTTTTAGTACAAGTGTATACATGCACAAATATGTTTTTAACAAAAGAAGAAGGAAATACTCATGACATTTACAGTCCTCATTTCTGCAACTGGTTACATGGTCATAGCTGGTATTGATGACTACCTTCTTCTACCACCCATTCTGTATTCCCTTTGCCTTTAGCAAGTGGGTTGTGTTTTTTTTCCTGGTGGAGTGGCCCAAATCTTCATTCCTGAAGGGTCATTTGTAGTCCTGTCTAGATTGGGCTGTTGTAGTTTCCCATCAACCTTATCACAGGGCATGGTAACACTAAGAGAGACCCTAAGGGATCTCCTGTATTCCATGCATACTCTTCCTTACCTCCACTGTGAAACAGTAGAATAATTTCATCTTGATAGTGTGGGTCAGTCACCCCAGTCAACACTGTAACTCCCTTCTTAGTCAGTTGACTTAAAGGTAGGAGGAGTCCAAAGTGTCCAGGTGGCAATCTTAACTTCCAGTTTAATGAGATCATTGTTGTGTCTCCTGGTAGCAGTCTTCCTCCATCTGGTACTACAACCTCTAGGCCAGTAGAACATAATTTCGTGGAAACAGGAAGCAAAAATTTGCTACTGGATCACTAGGGGTGATCATGAGTGGTGCCACTTTCACTTTCGTCCCTTGATTCCTAGACCTGTGAATCCTGGCTATAGGAGAAACAGTACCATATATTGGAGGCTGATTCAGAGCACACATGGCCTTCTGGAGAACTTCACCCCAGCCCTGAGAAGTATTGTCACCTAGTTGGCGTTGTAATTGTAACTTCAAAAGGCTATTCCATTGCTCTATCTATCCAGCTGCTTCAGAATGATGAGGAACATGGTAAGACCAGTGAATTTCATAAGGATGAGCCCACTGCTGTACTTCTTTAGCTGTAAAGTGAGTGCCTTGGTCAGAGGCAATGCTGTGTGGAATACCATAATGGTAGATAAGGCATCCCATGAGTTCAGGTAGTCTTAGCAGAAGCATTACGTGTAGGATAGGGAAACCCATATCTAGAGTAAGTGTCTGTTCCAATGAGGACAAACCTCTGCCCTTTCTATGATAGAAGACATTCAATATAATCAACCTGCCACCAAGTAGCTGGCTGACCAATCCAAGGAATGGCGTCATATCGAGGGCTCAGTGTTGGTCTCTGCTGCTGGCAAATTGAGCAAATTGGCAAACTCAGCAGTGGCCGTAGCCAACTTAGCTTGGTGAGTGGAAGTCCATGATGCTGAGCCCACGCATAACCTCCATACTTGCCACTATGGCTGCTTTGCTCATGGGCCCATTAGGCAAAGACGGGGTAGTTGGGAAAACAGGCTGAGTGGTATCCACAGATCAGGTTATCCTATTCACTTGATTATTAAAATCCTCCTCTGCTGAGGTCACCCATTGGTGAGCACTCACATAGGATACAAATATCTTCAGTTTTTGACCACTCAGAGAAGTTTATCCATATACCTCTTCCCCAAGTTTCTTTGTTATCAATTTTTCAATCATGCTTCTTCCAAGTCCCTGACCATCCAGCCAAACCATTGGATACAGCCCATTAATCAGTGTAAAATCACACATCTGGCCATTTCTCCTTCCATGCAAAGTGCACAACCAGGTACATTGCTCAACATTCTCCCCACTGGGAAGACTTCCCCTCACTGCTGTCCTTCAGGGATGTCCTAGAAAGGGGCTGTGGTGCTGCAGCTGTCCACTTTCAGGTGGTGCCTGCATATCATGCAGAACCATCTGTGAATCAGGCTCTAGCATTCTCTTTCTCTGTCAAGTGATCATAGGGAACTCCCTATCAGATCATTGGTGAAGGCTGGGGAAGAGAAGTCAGGGTAACAGGAGCAGAGACCATGGGCATTTGAGCCACTTCCTCCTGTAACTTACTTGTGCCCTCAGGACCTGTTCAAGCCCGATCACGTATATCACATATATACCACTTCAATATGATAATGGAATGCTGCTGTGCATGACCCACTTTGTAGCTATCCTAGTCAGAAAGCACCCATTTCATGATAGGCAGTTCAGGTGGCTTGATGACCCATAGTCAAACATTCAGTTTCAACCAAAGCCCAGTAACAGGCCGAGAGCTGTCTTTCAAAAGCAGAGCAGTTATCTGCAGAAGATGGCAGGCCCATGCTTCAAAATCCTAGAAGCCGCTGCTATGATTCACTTATAGGGGGCCTGCCAAAGGCTCCAGACAGCATCCTTATCTGCCACTGACACCTCCCACACCATTGCATCTGCTGGGTCATATGGCCCCAGTGACAGAGCAGCTTGCACAGCAGCCTGGACACATGGCAGAGCCTTCTCCTGTTCTGAACCCTATTCAAAACTGGCAGCCTTTCAGGTCACTTGATAAACAGGCCAGAGTAACACAACCAAATGAGGAGTATGTTGCCTCCAAAAACTAAACAGGCCCACTAGGTATCATACCTTCTTCTTGGTTATAGGAGGGACCAAATGTAGCAACTTATCCTTCACCTTAGAAGAAATCTCTTAAGAGGCCCTACACCACTGGTCCCCTAAAAATTTCACTACGGTAGAGGGTCCCTGAATTTTAGTCACATTTATTTCCTATCCTCTGGCACACAAATGTCTCACCAGTCAGTTCAGTGTGTTTGCTACTTCTTGCTCATTGGATCCAGTCAGCATAATGTCATCAATGTTATGAATCAGTGTGATACCTTGTGGAAGCAAAAAGCAATCTAGTCCTCTCTGAATAAGATGATGACACAAAGCTGGAGAGTTGATACACCCCTGAGGTAGGATAGCAAAGGTATATTGCTGGCCTTGCCAGCTGAAGGCAAATTGCTTCTGGCAGGCCTTATGGACAGGAATGGGGAAAAAGGCATTTGCTAAGTCAATGGCTGCATAGCAGGTACCAAATGTGTTAATTTGCTCAAGCAATGAAACCACATCTGCAGTTGGTTTCACCACTTGGTTAAGCTTATGATAGTCCTCTGTCATTCTCCAAGATCCATCTGTCTTCTGTACAGGCCAAATAGGAGAGGTGAATGGGGATGTGTTTGAAATCACCACCCTTGTGTCTTTAATGGCCTTGACGGTGGCACTAATCTCCACAATCCCTCCAGGGATGCAATCTTGTTTTTTATTTACTATTTTTCCAGGTAGAGGCAGCTCTAATGGCTTCTATTTGGCCTTTCCCACCATAATAGCCCTCACTCTATCAGTCAGGGAGTCAATGTGGGGGTTCTGCCACCTGCTAAGTACATCTATGTCAATTATGCATTCTGGAACTGAGGAAATGACCACAAGATGAGTCTGGGACCCACTGGAAACACTGTAAGTTGGACCTGAGCTAAAACTCCGTTAATTACCTGACCTCCATAAGCCCTACTTTAACTGGAGGACCACAGTGATGTTTTGAAATCAACGTCAGCTCATAGCCAATGTCCAGTAGTCCCCGAAATGTCTGATCATTTCCCTTTTCCCAGTGTAAAGTTACCCTAGTAAAAGGCTGGAGGTCTTCTTGGGGAAGGAAGAAAGATTAACAGCATAAATTGTCAGTACAGTAGGGGGTCCTTCCTCAAGAGGACCATGGCCTCCCTTTCATTTAAGGGGTTCTCAGTCTGTAAACTGGCTCAAGTCTGGAAATTGATTGAGAGGCCATTATTCTCTGTTTTATAATTCAAATTAGTCTTTTTTCCATTCGACCTAGAAGTTTTCTGCTTATATAAATTAAGTAGAAATGCAATAGGCATCCTATCAATTTCACTTCTAGGAACACCATGATTAATTAGTCAATGCCAGAGCTCTACATGAGTCAAACCATTCTGATTGCTACTTTGCCTCTGCTGTCCATTATGGTAGCTATGCCCACTTTGCCATTGACTACTGAGTGAGGCCGTTGGACCCTGCCACCTAGGAATCCAATTATTCCCATTGTATTTATTTATTTTAATTATTATAACTTTTGAGATGGAGTCTCACTCCGTCACCCAGGCTAGAGTGGAGTGGTGTGATCTCGACTCACTGAAACTTATGCTCCACTTCCCAGATTCAAGTGATTCTCCTGCCTCAGCCTCCCAAGTAGCTGGGATTATAGGCACCCACCACCATGGCTAGCTAATTTTTGTATTTTTAGTAGAAATGAGGTTTCACCATATTTCCAGGCTGGTCTCAAACTCCTGATCTTAAATAATCCACCCACCTCATCCTCCCAAATTGCTGAGATTACAGGCATAAGCCACCTTGCCCAGTCCTATTGTATTTAAATTTTGTAGTTGAGTGACTGTGGTCCCCACTGTTGGGGACATACAGAGAAAAAGAGAAAAGCAATTACAGGTCTCTTCAAAAATGCAGGTGTTGCCCTCACAAATTTATTTTGCAATGCATTGGTCAAGGGTATATCATCTGGACCCTCCCAGCTGGGATGAGTAGGTCTAAAGTGACTAATCCACTCCACTGTCCCAATATCCCTAAGCCTTTGGATCCCTTTCTCTACATTAAACCAAGGGAAATCAGGCATTTTCAGCTCAGTCACAGTGAGACATGCTTTAATCCTTATTTCAGTTAGTCAAGCAAATAAACTATTAGGATTTTTTTTTTTTTAACTCCTCAAGCTGCAACATTAAATGCTGGGACTTTAGTCTAGTTATAGGTCCAGAGGCAAACAGGGCTGTTGAGGATGGCTCTCCTGTGGAGAATCAACATTATCTTGCCTGGCAACCGCCTCAGGGGAGGCCACCACTGTTGCTTCAGGCAGCACAGGGTTTATCTCCTCAGACAAAGGTGGAAAAGCTAATGGGTCGGGGAGGGGTTGTTGCTACTACTAGGCATGGGACAGCTGTTTCTTCTGGACAAAAAGTTTCATCAGAATTTACAAGCTCAGCACAGCTTCATCAGGGTCCTCCCACACATACCCATTCCAGTTGCAGGGTCCCATTCTTTTCCAATCAATGGCCTCACTTTAACAATAGACAACTGATGAGGCTGTACATGCACCTTTTCTTGCAGGTTAGCCACTCACATAAGAACTTGTTTTTTTTTTTTTTTGCAATTTTAGCTCTTTCTCTACAGGAAATAAGACTCTCACCCAGAGCAATCTTAGCAGATTTGAGGCTCAGTATCTGCTTCTGAAGCCAGGAGATCAAATCCCTGAGTTCATAATTTTCTTTCCTCACTTTGTCCAGTGAACTTAGGAGCAATCAACCAACTTTATTATGTTCCTTGGTTTTCCACATATAGTTAAAGATATTATGTATAGAGTCACCAAACTCCTTGCCTTTCATGAGCAGTGAATCAAGAGTTTCAAATGCATTTATTTTGCATAACTCTCTAAACAGTTCATGCCAAAGACTATCAGTGTTCTCCATACTATTAGAAGTAGAGTCCTTAGCTTTTTTGGGGTCTGATCATATTTAGCAGCCAACTCCAAAAACCCCAAAACCAATGAAAAAACTCCATCCTTAATATTCTGTTCCTGTAGAACCACTCCTGCTACCAAAATCTGTGTTAGTCAGGGTTCTCTAGAGGAACATAACTAATAGGATATAGCTATCCTATTTATCCTATATATATATATCTATATATATATATATATATCCTCTATATCATATATATACATGTTTAATGTGGAGTTTATTAAGTAGTATTAACTCATATGATGAAACAGTGCCACAATAGGCTGTCTACAAGCTGCAGAGCAAGGAATTCGGTCTGAGTCCCAAAGCTGAAGAACTTGGAGTCTGATATTTGAGGGCAGGAAGCACCCAGCATGGGAGCAAGATGTAAGCTAGGAGGCTAAGTCAGTCTAGCCTTTTTACATTTTTTTCCTCCCTGCTTTATATCCTTGCCTTACTAGCAGCTGATTAGATGGTGCCCATCCAAATTAAGGATGGATCTGCCTTCCCAGCCCATTGACAGAAATGTTAATCACCTTTGACAACACCCTCACAGACACACTCAAGATCAATACTTTGAATCCTTCAATCTAGTCATGTTGACACTCAATATTAACCATCACAGTACCTCATTATTACATTTTATTATAATATCAAGTTAAATAATTTTGGAAATAAAATTAAACAGGTGACGTGTGTTTCTCAGTGTATCATTGGAGGAAGCACAAAATGTCAGTGTGTTCTAATATTGGAAGTTTTTAATTTTGAAAGCTTTAATGAGGCATCTGGCAGATTTCTTGATTGTTGAAATATCTTTTTGTATTTTTAATTAATAATACATTAATAAGAAATCATGGAGACTATGCGAATATCCTGTTTCCCAATAATCAAGTTTTAGCATCAGCTGATGATTTCTTTCTACATCGGTTACTACTTCTGTGATTTCCAAGAGACAATTTTTAATTCATCATTCCTTCTACATTTATTATTCAGGATTCTTTTTTAGAAAAACAGCTTTTCCTAAAACACACACTCACACAAGCACATGCACAAATGTGTGCATGCAAGCATGTACATACACACACATGTAGTTTGTAATATTTCATTGTTATCATTATTATTTTTGAGGCTTTAGATTGTGCCATCAGAAGAAACCCCTTTAAGCTGTCTTCTGGTCTTATGATATATCCTCTTCAGGTTTAGAACATTTCCTTGCTACTACATACCCAAAATGTGTTCCAGGCTTACTTTAACTTGCACTTTTCACAAACCATTCCTGGAATCAACTGTTTCTCAAGTAATTTTTCTCTTGTCCCCCTGTTTAGTGATAGGTATTTAATAACCAAAACATGGGCACTGAAAGTTCATTGGTACTGAGGTATCATTGCTTCTAGGGCCTTTCAGTGATTAGAGCTAAGAAAGTCCTGTATTCATATTGATATTTCAAAGTCCAAAACCATTCACTGGCTTCTTTCTTTCCTGCGTCCCATATCTATGTCTTTCTCTCACATAGAGAACCTTGGTTCTGAACTATACCAGTATACGTATTCATTTCCTCTGGCTTTTTAAAAAAAAAATTTGCTTACTTTTATTTGACAAATAATAATTGTATATATTTATGGGGTACAGTGTGATATTTAGATAACATATACATTGTAGATTGATCAAATTAGGTGGATTAACATATCTGTCACCTCACATATCATTTTTTTGTGGTGAGAATATTTATGATCTACTTTTTTCATAATTTTAAAATATGTAATATATTAATTATAGTCACCAGCTATGCAATAGATCACTAGAAATGTTTTCTCCTAACTGAAACTTTGCACCCTTTCTGTCTGTGCCTTCCATTCACTCCCCATCACCACTTCTGTTAACTACCATTCTACTTGATACTTTCACGACTCAACTTTTTAAGATTTCACAGAGAACTGAAATCATGCAGTACTTGTCTTTCTGTACCCTGCATATTTACCTTAATATAATGTCCTTCAGGTTTATCCATGTTGTTGGAAATGACAGAATTTTACTCTTTTTAAAGGATAATTTAATGTTCATTACATTGCACATAAATGCCACAGTTTTACATTTATTTATCTATGATGGGAACCTTGGTTATTTCCATACCTTGGCTATTGTGAATAATGTTGCAATGAACATATAAAAGGAGACATTTCTTTGACATACTGATATCAGTTTCTTTTGGTATAGAGTTGGCCCTCTGTAACCATGGTTTCCATATCTATTGTTTGAACCAATTGCAGATTGTGGTTTCCACATCTATAGTTTCAACCAATTGCAGGTTGAAAATATTCAGAAGTCTATTGCTTGGTCAGTCTCCACTGCTCCTTCTTCTTCTTCTGTTTGGGAGGTCCAAGTGTTTCTGCCACAGCCTCCATTGCCCTGTGTCCTGCAGTTCTTTGTAGAGGAAGCATGGGAGGGACTTGCCAAAATGGTTCCCAGGGATCCTAATTTCTGGAACTTCTGCATGGACGTTCAGGATTTAGTGGCCTTTGAAGTTGTGGCTGTGAACTTTGGTGAGGAGGATTGGTATTTGATTAATCTTTCTCAGAAGAATCTCTATAGATATGTGATGCAGGAAACCTTTGGGAACATGGTTTCTATAAGAAATGAATGGCAAGACCAGAATGTTGAAGGTCATTTCAATAATCTTGGAAGAAACCTAAAGCAAAAAGTGGGAACATCTCCCCATTGGAGTGTTGTTGCCAGTGGAACAGAAAAACACTAGCCACTACAGGGCAGCAGGTATTTAACCACAAGGGTCCAGAGAACAAAGCCATGGACATAGTACCAGCCCTGTAGCATTAGAGGATGTAACCCAGAAGTGCTGAACTGATCCTTGGACTCCTAAACTCTTCCAGAAATGAAGTCAGTCATCTGAACCCACCTTATAACACAGTAAACCCATCAAGGTCATTAAAAAATATAAAATCAAAAACCCTATCCAAAGAACAGCCACTTCAAACAAACATTAAAGTAGCATCAGCCCCACTCCCCCCCACCCCACCATAAGAAAGAGATAAGGTAAGAATGCTGACATCTCAAAAAGCCAGAGTGTCTTCTTACCTACAAGTGACCACACTATTTCCCCAGCAATGGTTTTTAACCAGACAGAAATGGCTGAAATGACAGATGTAGAATTTAGAATATAAATAAGAAGGAAGATCATCGAGATTCAGGAGAATGTCAAAACTCAATCCAAGGGATCTAAGAAATCCAGTAAAACAATACAAGAACTGAAAGATGAAATAGTCATTTTAAGAAAGAACGAGACTGAACTGATAGAACTGAAAGCTCACTACAAGAATTTCATAAGAGGCCGGGCGCGGTGGCTCAAGCCTGTAATCCCAGCACTTTGGGAGGCCGAGACGGGCGGATCACGAGGTCAGGAGATCGAGACCATCCTGGCTAACACGGTGAAACCCCGTCTCTACTAAAATACAAAAAACTAGCCGGGCGACGAGGCGGGCGCCTGTAGTCCCAGCTACTCGGGAGGCTGAGGCAGGAGAATGGCGTAAACCCAGGAGGCGGAGCTTGCAGTGAGCTGAGGTCCGGCCACAGCACTCCAGCCTGGGCGACAAAGCGAGACTCCGTCTCAAAAAAAAAAGAATTTCATAAGACAATCAGAAGGATTAACAACAGAATAGACCGTGTTGAGGAAAGAATCTCAGCGCTCGAAGGCCAGTTCTTTTAATCAACAGAATCAGAATAAAAAACAAATAATAAAAAAGAATGAACAAAACCTCCAAGAAATGTGAGTTTATCTAAAGAGACCAAACTTAGGACCCATTGGTGTCCTGGAAATGGAGAAACAAAAAGTGAGAAACTTGTAAAATGTATTTGAGGATACTGTCCACAAAAATTTCTCCAAACTCAATAAAGAGGCTGATTTCAAATTCAGGAAGTGCAGAGATACTATACAAGGTATATCTTCAAGACACATGGTCATCTCCAAGGTCCATGTTAAAGAAAAAATGTATTAAAGGCAGCTAAAGAGAAGAGGCAGGTCACGTACAAAGAGAATTCCATCAAGCTAACAGCATACCTTTCACCAGAAACAGCACAAGCTAGAAGAGATTGAGGGTCTATAGTCAACATTCTTACAAAAAAAAGAAATTCCAACCAAGAATTTCATATCCATTCAAACTAATCTTCAAAAGTGAAGGAGAAATCAGATCTTTTTCAGACTAAGAAGTGCTAAGGAAATTTGTTACCACTGGACATGCCTTATAAGAGGTCCATAATGGAGTGCTAAACATGGAAATGAAAGACCACTGTTACCTACCACAAAAATACACTTAAGTACATAAACCATTGACCCCATAAAGCAACTATACAATCAAGTCTGCATGATAACCAGCTAACAAAATAATGACAGGGCCAAATCCACACTATCTTTGAACATTAATGGGCTAAATGCCCCACTGAAAAGTCACAGAGTGGCAAGCTGGATAAGGAACCAAGATCCAACTCTATGTTGTCTTCAAGAGACTCATGTCACATGCAATGATGCCCGTAGACTCAAACTAAAGGGATGGAGAAAAATCTACCAAGCAAATGGAAATCAAAGAAGAGCAGGTGTTTCTATTCTAATTTCAGACAAAGCAGACTTTAAAACAACAAAGATCAAAAAAGACAAAGAAGGGCATTACATAATGAAAAAGGGTTTAGTGTAAAAAGATGTAACATATCAAATTTAAAGGAGTTTTTTCCAATTCTGTGAAGAAAGTCAGTGGTAGCTTGATGGGGATGAATAGCCCACATAGCCAAGACAATCCTAAGCAAAAGAACAAAGCTGGAAGCAGCATACTACCTGACTTCAAACTATACTACAAAGCTATGGTAACCAAAATGCATGGTACTGGTACCAAAACAGATATATAGACCAAAGGAACAGAATAAAGGCCTCGGAAATAACACCACACATCTACAACCATCTGATCTTTGAAAAACCTGACAAAAACAAGTACTAAGAAAAGGATTCCTTATTTAATAAATGGTAGGAAAACTGGCTATCCATATGCAGAAAGCTGAAACTGTATCCCTTCCTTACATCTTATACAAAAATTAACTCAAGATGGATTAAAGACTTAAATGTAAGACCTAAAAGCATAAAAACCCTAGAAGAAAACCTAAGCAATACCATTCAGGACATAGGCATGGGCAAAGCCTTCATGACTAAAATACCAAAAGCAATGGCAACAAAAGCCAAAGTTGACAAAATGGGATCTAATTAAACTAAAGAGCTTCTGCCAGGCAGCAAAAGAAACTATCCGGGATCAGAAGAGTGAACAGGCCCCCAACCTACAGAATGGGAGAAAAATTTTGCTATCCTAACCATACCGACAAGGGTTAATATCCAGGAATCTAACAAGAACTTAAAGCAAGATTTTACAAGAGAAAAAAAAAACAAACGGCCGGCGGCCGGTGGCCTCCAGCCCTGTAAATCCCAGCACTTTGGGAGGCTGAAATGGGCGGATCAACGTAGGTCAGGCAGATCGAGAAACCATCCTGGCTAAATACGGTGAAAACCCCATCCCCTCCTACTAAAAAAAGAAAATAGCAAAAAACTAGCCCGGGCGAGGTGCGGGCCGCGCTGTAAGTCGCGCAGCTACTCGGGAGGCTGGAGGCAGGGAGAATACAGGCATAAACCCGGGAAGGGCCCGGAAGCTGCAGTGAGGCTGAATACGGCCCCAGCTGCACTCCCAGCCGCCGGCCCCGACAGAGGCGAGACTCCCGTCTCAAAAAAAAAAAAAAAAAAGAAAAAAAAAAAAAACCCAAACAACCCCATCAAAAAGTGGGCCCAGAGAATATGAACATGACACTTCTCAAAAGAAGACATTTATGCAGCCAACAAATATATGAAAAAAACTCATCGTTGTTAATCATTAGAGAAATGCAAGTCAAAACCACAATGAGATAACATCTCATGCCAGTTAGAATGGGCATCATTAAAAAGTCAGGAAACAACAGATGCTGGAGAGGATGTGGAGAAACAGGAACACTTTTACACTGTTGGTGGGAGTGTAAATTAGTTCAACCATTTTGGAAGACAGCGTGGCGACTCCTCAAGGATCTAGAAATAGAAATACCATTTGACCCAGCAATCCCATTACTGGGTATATACCCAAATAATTGTAAATCATTCTACTATAAAGACACACACACACACATGTATGTTTATTGCAACCCTGTTCACAATAGCAAAGTCTTGGAAACAACCCAAATGTTCATCAATGATAGACTGGATAAAGAAAATGGCACACATACACCATGGAATACTATGCATCCATGTAAAAGGATGAGTTCATGTCCTTTGCAGGGACATGGATGAAAATGGAAACCATCATTCTCAGCAAAGTAACACAAGAAGAGAAAACCAAACACCACATGTTCTCATTCATAAGTGGGAGTTGAACCATGAGAACACATGGACACCAGAAGGAGAACATCATACACTGGGTCCTGTCACGGGGTGGGGAGCTGGGGGAGGGATAGCATTAGTAGAAATGGCTAATGTAAATGATGAATTGATGGGTGCAGGAAACCAACATAGCACATGTATACCTATGTAACAAACCTGCACATTGTGCACATGTACCCCAGAACTTAAAATATAATAATTTAAAAAAGACTTAACAATTCTAAATCTATATGCACCCAACACAGGAGCATCCAGATTCATAAAGCAAGTTCTTAGAGACCTACAAAGGTACTTAGATGACCACACAATAATAGTAGAAGACTTCAACTCCATACTGACAATACTAGACAGATCATCAAGGCAGAAAACTAATAAAGATATTTAGGACATGAACTTGACAGCTGACCAAATGGTCCTAACAGATATCTACAGAACACTCCAGCCAACAACAATATGTATTCTTGTCATTTGCACATGACACATAACCTAAAATCAACCACATGATCGGCCGTAAAACTGTTCTCAACAAATTAAAAAAAATAAAATTATACCAACTACAGTCTTGGACCACAGTGCAATAAAAATAAAAATCAATACTAAGAAGATCACTCAAAACCATAGAATTATATGGAAGCTAAACAACCTGCTCCTGAATGATTTCTGTGTAAATAATAGAATTAAGTCTGACATCAAGAAATTCTTTGAAACTAATGAAAACAAAGATATAAGATATCAGCATCTCTGGGACCCAGTTAAGGCAGTGTTAAGAGGCAAGTTTATAGTGCTAAATGCCCATATCAAAAAGTTAAAAATATCTCAAATTAAGAATCTAATATCACACCTAGAGGAACTAGAAAAACAAGTCAAACAAAACTACTTCGTAGCTATCAGAAAAAAAGAATCAAAATCAGAGTTGAGCTAAACTGAATGAAATTAAAATGAGAAAAAACATATATCAAGAAAACCAAAAGTTGGTTCTCCAAAGGAATAAATAAGTTTGATAAATTGCTAGCTAAGTTGATAAAGGAAAAAAGAAGATCCAAATAAACACAATTACGGTTGATAAAGGTTACATCATCACAAAAATAGCAAAACAAAAATAAAAAAAGTCCTCAGAGACTATTACAAACACTTCTATAACAGAAACTAGAAAACCTAGAAGAAATGAATAAATCCCTGGAAACATGCAACCTCTCAAGACTGAACCAGGACTCAATCCCAAGACTAATCCTTCCAAGACTGAGAGGAAGTTAAACTATCTATCTTTGCCAAAGATTTTTTTTATAGCTAGAAAACCCCATAGTTTACTCCTAAAAGCTCATAGATCTGATAAATAACCTCAGTAATGTTTCAGGATACAAAATCAATGTAAAAACATGAGAAATTAAAACTGTGTTTAGAACCATAACTAGTTCTAAAACTGAATCAGTAATAAACCAGAAAAATTCCAAGGACATAAGGATTCACAGCCAAACTCTACCAGACATATGACAAAGAACTGGTACTAAGTCTACTGGAATTGTTCAAAAAATTAAGGGGAACTCCTCCCTAACTCATTCTATGTCAGCAGCATCATTCTGATACGAAAACCTGGCAGAGTCACAACCAAAAATGAAAACTTCAGGCCAGTGTTCATGAGAAATATATATGCAAAAGTTCTTAGCGAGATACTAGCAAACTGAATCCAGAAGCACATCAAAAAGCTAATTCAGTACAATGAAGTAGGCTTTATACCTGGAATGCAGGGTTGGCTCAGCATATGTAAATCAAAAAATGTGATTAGTCACATAAATGGAACTAAAAATAAAAACAACCATGATTATCTCTACAGATGCATTAAGATTTTAATTAAATTCAACATCCCTTTATGTTAAAAACCCTCAAGAAACTAGGAAACAAAGGAACATACCTCCAAATAATAAGAGGCATCTATGAGAAACCCACAGCCAACATTATGCTGAATGGGCAAAAGCTGGAAACATTCCCCTTAAGAACTGGAGCAAGACAAGGATGCCCACTTGTCTATTCTATTCAACATAGTACTGGAAGTCCTAGACAGAGCAATCAGGCAAGATAAAATATAAAAGGCATCCAAATAGGAAGTGAGGAAGTCAGACTATCTCTCTTTGCCAAGGACATAATTTTATGACTACAAAACCCCAGTCTCTGCCCAAAAGCCCCTAGATTTGAAAAAAACTTCAGGAAAGTTTCAGGATACAAAATCAGTGTACAAAACTCAGTAGCATTTCTATACACCAACAGCATCCAAGCTGAGAGCCACATTAGGAACACAGCCCCACTTATGATAGACATACAAAAGAATAAAATAAAATACCTAGAATACTAACAAGGGAGTTGAAAGATCACTACAACTAGATTTAAAAAACACTGATGAAAGAAATCAGATATGCCACAAACAAATAGAAAAACATTCCATGCTCATGGACAGGAAGAATCAATATTGTTAAAATGGCCATACTGCCTAAAAGAATTTAAAGACTCAATGCTATTCCTATCAAACTCCTAATAATATTTTTCACAGAATTAGAAAAAAAAATTGTCTTGAATTCATACTGAACCAAAAATAAGCAGCCTAAATGGCCAAAGCACTTCTAAACAAAAACAAACATCAAAATCCAAACCAAAAAACAAAATCCAAAGCAAACAAATAAAAGACAAAGCTATTACACTATCTGACTTCAAACTACACTACAAAGCTACAGTAACCAAAAGAGTATGGATTCATGCAAAATCAAACAGACTAATGAAACAGATTATAGAACACAGAAATAAAACCACAAACCTACAGCCATTTAATCTTCAACCAAGTCAACAAAAACAAGCAATGGGGAAAGGATTCTGATACAGTTTGGTCATGTTCCTACCCAAATCTCATATTGAGTTTTAGTTCCCATAATTCCCATGTGTCATGGGAAGGACCTGGTCAGAGGTAATTTAATCATGGGAGTGCTTACTCTCATGCTGCTCTCATGATAGTGAGTGAATTCTCACAAGATCTCATGGTTTTATAATGGGCTTTCTCCCCTTTTACTCAACATTTCTCCTTGCTGTCATCATGCAGAGAAGATTGTGTTTGCTTCCCCTTCCACTATTATCGTAAGTTTCCTGAGGCCTCCCCAGTACTGTGGAACTGTGAGTCAATTAAATCTCTTTACTTTATAAATTACCCAGTCTCAGGTATTTCTTCATAACAGTGTGAGAACAAACTAATACAGTAAATTTGTACCACAGAGTGGGGCACAGCTGTTAAGATACCTGAAAATGTGGAAATAATTTTGGAACTGTGTAACAGGCAGAGGTTGGAACCATTTGGAGGGCTCAGAACAAGACAGGTAAATCTGGGAAAGTTTAGAACTTCCTAGAGACTTGGAGGGCTTAGAAGACAGGAAGATGTGGGAGTTTGGACACTCCTAGAGACTTGTTGAATGGCTTTGACCAAAATGCTGATAATGATGTGGACAATGATGTCCAGGCTGAGGTGGTCTCAGATGAAGATGAGGAACTTTTTGTGAACTGGAGTAAAGGTCACTCTTGCTAAGCGAAGAGACTGGCAGCATTTTGCCCCTACCCTAGAGATCTGTATAACTTTGAACTTCAGAGAGATGATTTTGAGTATCTGGCAGGAGAGATTTCTAAGTGGCAAATCATTCAAGAAGAGGCAGAACATAAAGTTTGAAAAATTTGCAGTCTGACGATATGATGGAAAATAAAACCCCATTTTCTAGAGAGAAATTTAAGCTGGCTGCAGAAATTTGCATAAGCAATGAGGAGCTGAATGTTAATCACCAAGACAATAGGAAAAATGTTTCCAGGGAATGTCGGGGTGCCTACAGGGAATAATGGTTTCATGGACAGGGCCCAGGGTCCCCATTCTCTATGCAGCCTTGGGACATGGTGCCTTGTGTCTCAATTGCTTCAGCTCCAGCCATGGCTAAAAGGGGTCAATGTACAGATCAGGCTATAGCTTCAGAGGGTGCAAGACCCAAACCTTGGTGGTTTACATGTGTTGTTGGGCCTGTGGGGTACACAGAAGTCAAGAATTGATGTTTGGGAACCTCCACCTACATTTCAGAAGATGTGTGGAAATGCCCAGGGGTTGAAACAGAAGTATGCTTCAGGTGAAGAACCCTCATTAAGAACCTCTGCTAGGAGAGTGCAGAAGGGAAATGTGGGATCCAAGCCCCCACACAGAGTCCCCACTGGGGCACTACCTCCTGGAGCTGTGAGAAGAGTGCCACCATCCTCCAGACCCCAGAATGGTAGATCCACCGACTGCTTGCACTGTGCACCTGGAAAAGCCACAGCACTCAACACCAGGCTGTGAAAGCAGCCAGGAGGGGAACTTTACCCTGCAAAACCACAGGAGCAGAGCTGCCCAAGGCTGTGGGATCCCACCTCTTGCATCTGTGTGATCTGGATGTGTGACATGGAGTCAAAGGAGATAATTTTGGAACTTTAAGGTTTAGTGACTTCCCTATTGGATTTTGGAGTTGCATGGGTCCCGTATCCCCTTTGTTTTGGCCAATTTCCCCCATTTGGAATGGGTATATTTACCCAATGTCTGTACCCACTTTGTATCTAGGAAGTAACTAACTTGCTTGTGATTTTACAGGCTCATAGGTGGAAGAGAGTTGCCTTGTGTCAGATGAGACTTTGGACTTGGACTTCTGAGTTAATGATGGAATGAGTTAAGACTTTGGGGGACTGTTGGAAGGGCATGATTATGTTTGAAATGTGAGGACATGAGATTTGGGAGGGGCCAGGGGTGAAATGGTTTGATTTGGCTGTGTCTCCACCCAAATCTCATCTTGAATTGTGGTTACCACAATCCCCACATGTCATGGGAGGGTCTTAGTGGGAGGTAATTTAATCGTGGGGGTGGTAACTCTTCATGCTGTTCTTGTGATAGTGAGTGATCTCTTACAAGATATGATGGCTTTTTCCCCTTGTGTTCGGTACTTCTGCTGCTGCCATGTGAATAACGATGTGTTTGCCTCTCCTTCCACCATGATTGTAAGTTTCCTGCCTTTGTAGGGCTCCAGCCCTGTGTATTTGTGAGTCAAGTAAACCTGTTTCCTTCATAAATTACCCAGTCTCAGGTATTTCTTCATACAGCATGAGAATGGACTAATACAGATTCTTTATTCATTAAATGTTATTGGCATAACTGACTAGCCATATGCAAATGATTGAAACCAGACCCTTTCCTTTTATCATATACAAAAATCAGCTCAAGATTGATTAAAGACTTAAATGTATAATCTAAAACTATAAGAATCCTAGAAGGAAACCTAGGAAATACCATTTTGGGCATAAGCCTTGGCAATAATTTCATGACAAAAACACCAAAAACAATTGTAACAAAAACAAACATTGACAAATGGGACTTAAATGACTAAAGAGCTTCTGCACAGCAAAAGAAACTATCAACAGAGTAAACAGACAACCTATAGAATGGAGAAAATATTTTCAAACTATGCATCCAACAACAATCTAATATCCAGAATCTATAAGAAACTTAAATCAATAAGCAACAAACAAATAACTCTATTAAAAAATGGGCAAAAGACATGAACATGCTTAAAGAAAGACATACATGAGGCCAAAAAGCATATAAAGTGAGGCTCAACATCACTAATCATTAAAAGAATGCAGATCAAGACCACAATGAGATACCATCTCATACCAGTCAGAATGGCTATTATTAAAAAGTCAAAAAAGAAAAAAAAAATGCTGGTGAGGTTGTGGAGAAAAGGAAACATTTTTACACTGCATAGAATGTAAAACAGTTCAGCCACTGTGGAAAGCACATTGGACAGTTCTCAAAAAACTTAAAACAGAATTTTCATTTGACCCATCAATCCCATTACTGGGATTTATTTTCAATGGAATATAAATCATTCTACCATGAAGACACATGTACATAAATGTTTATTGCAGTGCTATTCACTATATCAAAGACATGGAATCAATGCAATTGCCCATCAATGGTGAACTGGATAAAGAAAACCTGATATATATACACCATAGATTACTACACATTCACAAAATGAATCAGATTATGTCCTTTGCAGAAACATGAATGAAACTGGAGGCCATTATCCTAACCAAATTAACACAGGAACATAAAACCAAACACTATATGCTCTCACTTACTAGCAGGAGCTAAACACTGAGTACACATTCACACAAAGAAAGAAACAATAGACACTGGGGCCTAGTTGTGGGTGGAAAGTGGGAGGAAGGTGAGGATCAAAAAACTACCGATCAGGCACTATGCTTATTACCAGGGTGATGAAATTATCTGTACAACAGATCCCCATGACCTGCAACTTACCCATATAACAAACCTGAATTTGTACCCTCAAACCTAAAATAAAAGTTGGAAGATAAGAAAATATTCAGGAAAAAAGATAACTGTGTCTGCACTAAATTCATAGACTTTCTTTCTTGTCATTATTCCCTAAACAATAGAGTATAACAACTATTTACATAACATTTACATTGTGTTAGGTATTATACATAATCTAGAGATCACTAAAGTATGTGAATAGATGTGTTCAGGTTATATGCAAATATTATATCATGTTTATAAGAGACTTGAATATCTGTATTTTAGTATCCATAGGGATCCCAGAATCAAATATCCACAGATACTGAGGGATGACTGTATATCTAGTAGTGGCATTGCTGGATCATATGGTAATCCTATTTTTGTTTTTTTGAGAAAACCTTTATATTGCTTTTCGTAATGGCACTATTATTACCAACAATGCATTAAAGAAAGAACAGTGTTCTGTTTTCTCTACATTCTTAGCAATACTTATCTTTTGTTTTTTTGAGAAAAATTATTTTCATAAATGTGAGGTAATATCTCATTA
The DNA here is from genome assembly GCF_001698545.2 of Rhinopithecus bieti. Classification (NCBI taxonomy): domain Eukaryota; kingdom Metazoa; phylum Chordata; class Mammalia; order Primates; family Cercopithecidae; genus Rhinopithecus; species Rhinopithecus bieti. The sequence continues at coordinate 855,017 of NW_016804856.1, forward strand.
TGGTTTTCGTTTGCATTTTCCTGATGAATAATGATAAGCATTTTCTTCATATACCTGCTTGCTATTTGCATATATTTTTGACAAAAGTCTATTCAAGTCCTTTGCCCACTTCTTAATAGGGTTGTTTCCTGACTATTGAGCTATTTAAGTTACTTATGTAATTTGGGTATTATCCCTCATCAGATGTAGAGTTTGTAAATTTTACTTTCATTCTGTAAATTGTGTTTCCACTCTGGTGATCATTTTCTTTGTTGTGCTAAAGCTTTTTAGATTTCTGTAATCCTTTTTTATACATTTTTGCTTTGAATGCCTGTGCTATTTGAGTCATATTCAAGATACCATCACATAGACCAATTCCGTGGAGCTTTCCCCACATATTTTCTTCTAGCAGTTTCATAGTATTGGGTCTTACATTAAGTTTTTAATCTATTTTGAGTTGATTTTTGTGTACGGTGTCAGATAAAGGTCTAATTTCATTCTTCTGCAGTTGAATATCCAGTTATCTCAACAACATTTATTGAAGAGACTGTTCTTTTCCCATTGGGTGCTCTAGGCACATGCGTCAAAAATCAGTTAGCTGGTTTATTTCTGTTCTCTCTATTCTGTTCCATTGATCTATACGTTTACTAAGCTGTTTGGTTACTATAAATTTTGAAGTCAGGTAGTATGATGCCTCCAGCTTTGTTCTTTTTGCTCAAGATTGTTTTGGCTATTCAGAGTTTTTTGTGGTTTCATTCGAATTTTAGTATTTTTTTTCTATTTCTGTGAAAAATTGTGGGGAAAAGAACGAGAGATCAGCTTGTTACCATGTCTATATAGAAGGAAGTAGACATAAAAGACTCCATTTAGTTCTGTATTTAAGATGCTGTTAATCTGTGACCTTACCTTCAACTTTGTCCTTGCAAGAGACATGTGCGAAGGTGATTT
>NW_016804856.1:856533-861299 GCF_001698545.2 Rhinopithecus bieti
AATCTGTAGGTTTCTTTGGGTAGTAAGGACATTTTTACAATATTAACTATTTAAAACCATGAAAACAGGACATTTTCCATTTATTTGTGTCTTCTAATTCTTTCATGAACATTTCATAGTTTTTAGTGTGCATAATTTTCACCTACCTGATTAAATTTATTTATAATTACATTATTTTTGAAGCTATTGTAAATGTAATTTTTTAAATTTCTTTTTTAAATATAGTTCACTCAGGTGTAGAAATGCTACTCAGTTTTACATCCTGAAACTTTACTGAATTCATTTATTAGTTTTAATTGCTTTTTGGTGAATTCTGTGAACAGCAACAATTTAACTTCCTCATGCCTTTTATTTTTTCTCTCACATCATTGCTTCATTGCTATAGGACCTCCAATATGTTGATTAGACATGGCAAGAGTGAGCATCCTTGTCTTGATCTCAGAAAAAAGTGATTTCAACTTTCTACCACTGAGTGTGATGTTAGCTATGGGTTTGTCATATATAACATTACACTGAGGTACATTCCTTCTATACACATCTTTTTGACAGTTATTATAATATGTTGAATTTTATTAAACACTTAAATGTTTTATCTGTATCCATTCAAATTATCATACATTTTGTCCTTCATTATGTTAATGTGGTATATCACATTTATATATTTGCACAGGTTGACCAATCATTGCACCCTTGGGATTAATCCCACTTTAATGTGGTGAATGATCCTTTTAATGTGCTGCTGAATTGAGTTTGTTAGTATCTTGTTACATTTTTGCATCTGTATTCATCAGGGAATTTGGTCTCTAATTTTCTTTTTTTTAGTATCCTTTTCTGGCTTTGGTATCAGGGTGATATTTGCCTCCTAAAATGAGTTTGGAAGCATTCTTTTCACTTTTTTGGAAGGAGGTGAGAATAATTTTTATTAGATTGAGTCTTCTTTAAGTGTTTGATAAAATTCAGTAGTGAAGAAATCAGGTCTAGGCTTTTCTTTGATGGGAGATTTTTCTTACTGATTCAATCTCCTTTCTCATTATTGATCTCTTCGGGTTTTCTATTTCTTTATGATTCAGGCTTGGTAGGTTTTATGTGTCTAGGAATGTAGCCATTTCTTGTACTTTATAGAATTTGTTTGTATGTAATTGTTTGTAATAGTCTCTTAAGATCTTTTTTATTTCTGTTGTCTTACTTGTTATATCTTCTTTTCCATTTTTGATTTTATTTGAGTCTTCTCTCTTTCTTTAATAATCTAGCTAAAAGTTTATCAATATTGTTCACTTCATCATGTATTAATTTGTTTGTAGGTTCATCCATGAAACATGAAAAAAATTCCTTAATAAAGGCACTGTATGTATTTTTAATTTTTTAAAATTTTTATTGTGATGTATAAGACCATTCTTGAATTGCTATAAAGAAATACTTGAGATTGGGCCATTTATTTTAAAAAGAGGTTTAATTGCCCCACAGTTCGGCAGGCTTTACAGAAAGCATGGTGCTGGCACCTGTTCAGCTTCTTGGAAGGCCTTGGGAAACTTCCAATTATGATGGAAAGTGAACGGACAATAGGCATATCACATGATGAAAGCAGGAGCAAGTGAGAGTGAGTGGGGAGGAGGACCACACACTTTGAAATGACCAGATCTTGCAAAAACTTACTCGCTAAGGACAGTTCCAAGGGGATGGTGCTAAATCATCTATGAGAAATCCACCCCATGCTCCAATCACCTCCCACCAGGCCCCACCTCCTATACTGAGGATTGTAATTCAACATAAGATTTCGGCAGGGACACATGTACACACTATATCATATGGGTGCATAATAGGTATACATGTATATATTTATTGGGTATGTGTTATGTTTTGATATAGACATACAATGTATAATAAGTGCATTGGGGTAATTAGGGTAAAAATCCCCTCAAGCATTTATTATTCCTTTGTGTTAGGGACAGTCCAATTCCACTCTTACGGTTATTTTAAAATATAAAATAACTTATCGTTGATTATAGTCACCATGTTGTACTGTCAAATACTAGATTGTATTCAGTCTATCTAACTATATTTTTGTGCCCATTAATCATCCCCACTTTATCCCCCCTCCCCACTTCCCTTCACTTTATATTTTGCAAGTGTTATTTTACTTATGAATAGAACCTTATGAGGTGAGTGCTATTATTAGTCCTATTATATAAATAAGACCAAGTTAGCAATTTGGTTATTATTACAGAAATAGGTAGTGGCAGAACTATAACTAAAATTCAGATATTCTTACTCCCAAGCTGAGGCATCATGCTATATGCCACGTATTAATGACAGGTGCAGAAATACATACCAGAGTCAGATAAAGTGTCTACTCCAAGTCACCCTTTGCCTTGAAAGGGACACAGATATGTTAGGAGACATTTATAATTTAAAACAGAAAAGTGATTCATTCTGTCGATCTTACATACCATGCTAATGACTCTAATAAACAATGAGATGGATTCTTATCAACTTACAGATTCATTATAAACTTTTTTCTTTCAGTGAATGGAAATGTTTGAAAGAGAAACACCTTTATAAGCTAACCTTGAAAATATGCTATTAGCACATGTTTCTTTCTCCATTGGGCTCTATTAAGGCAAGTTGAGAAATCCAGCAGTAAAAGGAAAATGTAAGAAAAAAAAGTGGCATGATAGAATTTCCTTTTTAAGAAAATAATTTCACCAGCAGTGTGGAAGACAAGTTCGAATATGAGAGACAGTAGTGGTAGGGGGAAGGACACAAGATCCTTGTAAAATTCTAGCAAACGTTGATGAATACATCATGAAATATTTTAATAGTATTTATCAGTTATAAACTTCATATCAGTTTTCCAAAATTAAACATAAAGATACATAGCAATCATTTATAGAATTTATTTTTGTTTTGTTTTGGTAGGAACTTGCTGTAGGCAGTAGATCTTAAGAGAGTGAGGAACTCACATGCTCATTTTTCATTGCACTGCATATCAATTACCCCCCAGTTAAGAGTCTAAAATAAAATTTGATTAATTAACAAGTAAATAGTCATTAAATATTGATGACGATTAACTTTTTTTCAGCAGGTATTATATATGTCCTGAAATATCAGTTTCTGCTACTTAGTAGAGGCAGAATAATGACGCCCTGAAGATATTCATGTCTTAATCCCCAGCTTTGAATATGTTAAGTGACACTGCACATTTGAATTGAGGTTACAAGTGAAATTACAGATGCCAATCAGCTAACCACGGGACAGGGAGATTAGCCTGGGTTATTAAGGTGGGCCCAATGTATTAGAGAGAGAGGATCTTAGGAGTAGAAGACAGAAAGGATGCAGAAGAGGGCAGCAGAAGAGTTAGCAGAGATATGTCTATGGAAGAGTGCTAAGAGAAACGATGTGGAAGGGTCTAGATTCCATTTTGTTAGCTTTGAAGATGTAGGAAGGGGGACGACAAGCCTAGTACTGCAGGCATCCTCTAGAAGCTGGGAAAGGTGAAAAAACAGATCTATCTAGTACTTCTATAGAGGAACAGAGCTCTGTTGCAGCCCAGTGATGACCTGATTTTAGCTCGGTGAGACCTGTGTCAGACTTCTGACCTCCAGAACTGTGATATAATAAGCTTGTGTTGTTTAACACACCAATGTTTTTAGTAATATGGTAAAACAGCAATAGGGAATAAAATAAAAGGCTAATTGGTTAATTTTATTTTATTGGATTGCCAACACAGGCATATTTTTCTTAAGTTTGCTTACAAATTCTGTCAGGGAATTATCACTGCTGTTAGTCCCTTACTGAAAAGCAAGTCTGTCTCCATCTGTGAAGGTCATTCTCGTTGATAATATGCTTAGTTTTAGAAAAAAGAAATCCATGCGAAGCTCTGTTGGCAGAAGAGGAAAAGCTCTCACACATGTCATCAACCAACCAACCCTGCTACACAGTAGGAGTCACGTCCTGGACACACCGAGTTCACAGTGAGAGCTTTTACTTCCACAACAGCATCTGTGTTTTGTGCTTGTAAAAATGAATAGATTAGTATATAGTATACCTCTTCATTCATTTCAAAGCTAATCAGAAGTTTGATTTAAAGGTTACATACAAACAAGGAGAAACATCACATGTACATGTACATACACACACAACTATGGGATACTTGGGCTCACAGAAACCTAAAAATCAAACTTAATTAGCACTTTTCTTGGTATGTAAAATAAAATCCCCCCATATTAAAAAAGTATAAAATCATTAAAAATTCAAAATGTCTGGTATATAAGGATAAAGTTATGATTAAAGATAAACAACTAATAAATTAAAATATTCAGTTGGGAGCTAGAAATTTAAGGAAATAAAATGCAAGTTGAATTATTTTAAAGCAATATTTCATTCCTAAAGTAAATCTTTTATATTTCGTATGCCTCTAAAACTGTCTTAATCTTTCCTTCTACATTAAGTAAGAAACAAACATAATAGCAGAGAAAACCATATGCCCAGTTATTAGAATTTACTCTGAAATGTTTTCACAATGTTCAAATTTAATTTAACTTTTTGTATTTAATTTACTTTTGAAATAGTGTCTGCTAAAATTATTTAAACTTTTCTAAAAATGTATTTAAACTTTCAACAGTCAGTTATCATCAATGTTCTTATTCTATATACATAAATGAAAGTAAGATACAGTAAAAATCTGAGGGTATGTGAATATGTCAGCATATTCACACTTACAAATATTTAAAAATATTTAAATAATTTTATTTTAATATATTTAATAA
>NW_016804856.1:861961-876482 GCF_001698545.2 Rhinopithecus bieti
ATGTTGAAAGTTTGATCTGACAAAATATTTAATATTTTACTTTTCAAAAATAAAATATTCACACATTATTTCAAAGCTTAAAAGTGACTTAGATTTGGTACTTAACATTCCTTTAAATATCTATCTTATTTCACTATTAGGAGCAAAGCTTAAGAGCAAATTGGTTGGAAAAATTATGTAGTTTATTAATTTCTAATTTATACTAAATGTGTATGTCAGTTAAAAGGAGAGAGTTTAAAAAGCATAGTGGCGTGAAGAAATATAACATTTGGGTTTATATGAAGAAATATATGTGTTGTTATAATAATGAGTCCACTTTCAATGTAATATTGCCACCACAATACCTGCAGAAGTCTGTTTGAATTCATATATAGTTATTTGCAAAATGTCTTTACCTTTGGGTTTCTTTTATAATATACAGGCAAAATCTGAAAATAGACTTATTGAAAAGTGAATTTGTTAAAATAATTCTCACCAATTTGTTTTTCCTGACATAATATATTTTCTTGTCAGTTATTACAACTTGCTCTTATACTTTCTTAATGCTGCATTCCCATTTTTATACCTATCTAATGTTCTGAGACTACTGTGCACAACATATGCGAAGTTATTCATGCAAAGGAGGTCTCTAGGTGGCGTAAAGATCCACATGTGCAATACAAAGCTGTAAAGTTAATAGAAGAAAAGTCAATAAAATAGCTTTGTGATCATGTTATGGGGAAATATTAAACAATTTTCAAAAGTGCATACCATAGGGCAAAAAGTCTATCATCGGGATTAAGCAAAAATTGAGGACTTTTATACAGTGAAGAAGACCACAGTCTCTTCACATGAAGAGATTTTCAAACTGCTTATATTTATATAAATGCAAATGAAAACAACCATTTGATTTCACTATATCAATCTTAGCTTGACTTAAAGTGCAAAGCACTGGTGGCTGTATGGGATTTAGGAATGCTCAGGCCCCTCTAGTGGGATTGCAGAGCTGTTCTGGAGAAAAGCATGCAACTTCTTAGACATCAATTATTCTACTGAATAATTGTAATTGTAATTTTTGTACATAGTAATTTTTGTACAGATCTACAGGGGCTTATGTATGTGTATGTTCCTTGTAGGGAATTATTTGTGGATGTAAGAAGTTAGAAGCATTCTGGATGTTCATTACAGGGGAGCAAAGAAGTATACTCGCCATGTTGTATGGCAGTTAGATGCCACTGATTCAAGGTCCACATGGTGACACAGGCAAATCTTTAAAAAATTGTGCTCAGTAAAAAAATCCAAGAGAGAGAATTAGCTATATAATGCACCAGTGTTTGTGAAAATTAAAAACACAAGCATACAAAATAGTGATACACATTTAAGAAGATTACATGCTTACCAAGGATTAAATGGTTGCCCATGCAGACAGGTTGGAGGTGGGTAGAGAAGGAATAAATAAATAAAATAAGAAAGGTGAAAACAATAATGAAACCTGCTACTACAACTGTGTTGGCTCACACTGAACCCTAATGGTTGATCCAGAACCACCAAATAAGAGAGGGCTCCTCTGAAGTTTCAGTAACAACATATGTCATAAATAATTTTCAAATTAAATGAGTGTGAATAGGTAACTATTTGATAGCTTTTATAAAATAGAATGAAATCATTAAAAGAGGAATTAAGACTTATGCTTCATGGCAGAATTGTTAACCAAGACATGATCTGTCAGAAAACTATTTTTTTAAATAATTACATGTCCCACATATGAAATATAAATCTCCAAAATATATATGCTGGAGAATGTACTGCCCAGAGGCCAACTGAGATACAATTACCAATTGTGGGTTTTAAGTTGGTCTCTCATAGAAAGATAAAGCATGGATCTGTGATTAATATGAAAGTTTATTTCTCTGAAAGGAAGTCTGATCCCAGTGGGGAGGTACGTTCTTGCTGAGTGGCCTGTAGGCGAAATGTTTTTAAACTTTCATGTACCATATAAATGAGTGGTATTATTATTACTATTTCTTTACTGAGGGGACAACGCATGTCTATAACATTTCTACTAATAGGTAAGAGGGCTTTTTTCCTTATTAAATGAACACTGACTTAAGGAGAATAGTATAGGGGAATTATATTAATAATTTCTTGGGCAAAAATAAAATAATTGGCCTTTCATCACAGAGTATAGAGCAGCTTATTTCTTCCTACCCAGGTAGTCCTCCTCAGATGCTATCATATTCATTTAGCTTTTAATTTATAATAATTAAAAAATTTATTTCCTGACATCTGAAGGAGTCAATAGTTGTCACATTATTTGAAACTTTCCCCCCATCATTTATGGAAATAATCAAAACATATAATGATATTCATTTTAGAACTGAAAGCCCATTAAAAATATTCACTAGAGATTTTCTAGGTTTGAAGTATATCTTGGTGATGGAAACAACTACATCATTAAATGTTTTTCTAGCATACTGGCCTTATTAAGTTTCAATTTGGACTTAAGTATAGTAAGACCATTATACACTCAACTGTGTGGCTACGGCATGTTAGAAAAACAAAAATAAAAAATTAACTAATTATCTATGAATAAGTTGATAGAGCCCATGCTGAAAATAATTGGATAGAGGTGAAAATCCTCTGTTTGACCTAATGCACTATTTTTCTATCCCACAATTTGATATGAAACTTTAAAAAATGTACCACGACACAAGTATAAGCTCAATTTAATATAGAATTCCTGTTGTTTTGTGCTCACCGATTTGGAACAAAACCAAAGGACTTGGGTCAGGTTGCATGAGCAGTACTATTCTCCCCTAGAGCTAGAATGATCACTGGAGGTCTGAAAATCTACCAGCAGAAAAGGAGGTTCTAAGATCATCAGGACATCTTTGTGTTGTCTTTTGAGATTTAGCAAACTGATATAATTGAACTCTTTTTTTTTTTTTTTTTTAACACAAAGTCTTGCTCTGTCGCCCAGGCTGGAGTGCAGTGGCACGATCTTGGCTCATTGCAACCTCCTCCCCTGGGTTCAAGGGATTCTCTTGCCTCAGCCTCCAGAGTAGATAAGATTACAGGTGCATGCCACCACACCCAGCTATTTAGAGATGGGGTTTCACCATGTTGGCCAGGCTGGTCTCAAACTCCTGACCTGAAGAGATTCACCGCCTTGGCCTCTCAAAGCGCTGGGATTACAGGCATGAGTCACCGCGCCAGGCTGATATAACTGAATTCTTAAAGCCTTTCTGTTCTGCATATATGTGGAAGGCAGAAAAAGGCTAATTTCTGAAGAGCTACAGTTAGTAAAACCAATGCTTCCCATTTTAGATATATATATTTGTTTATATTTAAGATTATATTAATCCCTAAAGAAAATGCTTGATTTAGAAGAACAATTTCTTTGAAAAATACAGAAGGGCATCAACCTTTATATATTTTTAAGTCATTGTAAAATTATTGTATTCTGTAGAATTAGTCAGTTTGCTGCAGTATTCGGCATTAGTCCAGGGGAATTTAAGTCACTAAAATGTGGTAAAATGAGTATCTGATCTCACTGATATCAATCTTCCTCCCTCCTTCCCTCTCCACCTCCCTCCCTCCCTCCCTCCCTTCCTTCCTTCTTTCCTCCCTCCCTTACTCTCCCTCCCTGAATCAAGCTTATAAAGAACTAGCCTTTATGTAAAATAAAAATACAGGCACAAAACCAATTATACACTAAATATTTCTATACATTTAGAAAAATCACATGCTGACATAAAATGACATGGTTGCCAAAGCAACCTTTCCTCCTTCTTTCCTTCCTTTCTCTTTCTTTCAGCTGAGTTATGTGCTATACTGCAATTTGAAACACTGATCTTAAAAGTTAAGATGGTAAATATTTAGGATATATTGAGTCATTTACATTATCACACAGTCACCCACTACTGGGTACAATTCAGGCAGCTAGGAAAACAGAAGGAAAATTATGTTTTGAATGATAATTGATATATGTATGCAAGAAAAATTTTTTCTTCTACTAACTGTATTATATGCAGATATTTGCTGTTGTATACATATTTTCTTTAAGCCAAAAATCCATTTTATTTTGATAAAATAATTTGAGATATGGTTGCTTTCAACTGCTTTTTAATACAATGCTCTGCTTGAATTCGTATCTCATGAATGTGACAATTTGCCAAAAACATATTATTCTGTTTTGAATATATTAACACACTTAAGAAACTGTGGGGTCCATATGGCTTGTGATAATAATTAGCATAGTCCAGAATGCTGGAGTAACTATTCAGTAACCTCCAGACCTTCTGATGGAAAGATTATAAGGCTGGAGATGTTGCTCCTTTTAATATAGTTCTCATAACATCCTTTATCTCTCATTCACTGTCCAGGATGAAAAATAATTCATAGTAATTGTGCATTGTAATTATGGTAGTTTTATACCTTTTTAAACCTCAGAATTTACTGTTTTCGTTTTGAGAAAAAATTCTTATATATATCCATATTTTATGACCCAAAACTGTGGTTATAAATTCTTTTAAAATTTGAATTGAAGTGAAACAGTACAGTGTAGATTTTCTTAAAGAAGAATAGACAAAAATGGTACTGCCAACTATGTTACCTAGGCAGCAAATTATGCACCTATATGAAAAACAGAAGAAAATTCACCAAGAATGTCAACACATCCTTTGGGCCTCAATAGGCGGTCTGGCATCCACATGGAATTGAGTCCCAAGCAACAGAAGAAGAGTCAAGTTTTGCTGTCACTAAGATGGACAAGATACTGTCTGGTGATAAAGCCAAGTCTGGAGTCCTATTATCTTTGACTCTTAAAACCTCTAGATAATAGAAGATTTAAAGGTGTGATGTAATGGTTACCTTGAAAAAAAAAAACAAACAAAAACTGTGCCTGATGCTGTATTATCTGGTCTTTCCCAAATGCTGCTGTTGCTGATGATAATAATAATGCATTAAAGTATTTTATAATATGCAAATATTTTATCTCTTGTAAATATAGACCAAATCACCTTGGTACAAAGGTATTATTTCTACTTGCCATTTTTCAGTGGAGAAAACTAAAGTTTAGCATGAGTTGCCTATGGTCACGTAGATAATAAGTGATAAATGTAGTTCTTAAATGTTGTTCATGCTATTCTAGGTGCTTTGCCTCTAGGTAGAATCTTTAAAATAAAGTCCTATCTAGAACGATGCAATTTTGAAATGTTAAATAAAAACATAGTTTGGGAAGTCGAAACATTATTTGAAATAGAGATGTAGCAAAGTGAAAAGAACACTGAATTAGGTTTCCTGAAGTAGCACTTAAGAATTGTATGAATACCATTAGTCTATGGCTTTTCTAGGTCTTGGTTTGCTTATTTACAAAATGACAATAAATACTTGTTCCACTTACAACTCAGGATCATTAGGAGATTCAAGAATAATACCTACATTGTTACAGATTTAATATCTGTATTTACATGAAAAGAGTTGAAAAGCACTTTGCAGAGAAAAAGACTACACATATCAGAAAGTTTGTAGGGGAAACTCTTTTTGTTTGTTTAATGTGTAGCAAGCATTATTAAGTCAGATTTGTGAGAAATCATGTTTGGAAGCTGAAATAACAACCTCAGAGATACTGAAAAGACGTTGCTTTTTCCTGCCTCATGTCCTTCTCCCGTGCAAGCCACTCAAAAAAGATTTAATATTTTAGAGAAATAAACATTTTGATAAGTCTCCAGCGGACACTGTTGGTGTCTCATATGAATTCCTGGGAATCCCTTTTATCTGCAGCTATGGATGCCCTTTTTCAACCTCTCCTGGAGGACTGCCTTGGGCTGTGGAACTGCTGCATTCATGAGGAGACCAGAAGATGACTGACTGGTGCTGGAGTACCAAAGCCGTTGCCTCTTGGGAGACAGACTAACTTTGGCACCAGGAACCGGTTTCCTGGAAGGCAGTATTTTTTCATGTGGGGCGGGGGTGGGGAGGAGGAGCGCAGGATCGCTCATGCGCAGTTCACAAATGAGCAATTCACAATAGGTTTCACCATGCTTAGAGAATCGAATGTCCCGCTAATCTGACAGGAGGCGAAGCTCAGGCGGTAATGGCTGGCCTGTTGCTCACCTCCTGCTGTGCGGCCAGACTCTCCACAGAGCTATGAAATCTGCAGCCCGGGCTTGGGGACTCCTGCTCTGGAGCACTAGGTATAATCAGGCTGAGGCTGGACTTCACCTGAAACTGCATTTTTACTTTGCTCTCCCCTTTTCTTCTGCCACTCCACTCACTCTCTTACAGGTTTCTCCTGAGAATACTCCCTTAATAAATCACAGTTGTAAGAATCTCAGTCTCAGTCTCAGGCTCTTCTAGTGAACTTGACCTAAGACAGGATCTGATTACTGTCTTACCTGTTACTTGATTCAAAACTTTTAAGGAATATTTCAAGTAACCTAAATTTTAGGTAACTTGTTTATTAATCATGAAACTGAACGTTGGTACAGGAAGTAAAAATGAGAACTCAGATGAAGAGTGAAGATGAAGAATAAAATGTGAGAAAAGTCTTTTCTAGTTCATAATTTTACATAATCTAGACACAGATGGAGTTCCGAGGTCATATTGCTGACTGTGATGAAAATTAATCTTTGTATTAAAAAGTATAGAAATAATGGACTTGCCTCACACACACACAAAATCGCATTAGTTTTAAAGAAGATTTTTAAGTGTTGGCTTCCTCTTTCTCCCTACAATTTATTTAAAATGAAATTTCCTGTGTCCGTTTTTCATTCTGCCTTTTCTTACCTTTTTTATACTGAAGTAACTGGTAACCATAGATATGGGTGACCTTGTTTTCAGGATATAGTTTATTATGCACATATCTCAGTCTTTGGCTTGGAACCTGGAGTAACAAACTCAGAGACAGTGGAAAGATGCTGCTTCTCTCCTCTTCCAAGCCACTCAAAAATTGATGAGTGTTTGTGCACCAAGAGACCCTTTTCTAAGTCTACCCAGACAACAAAATCTATTTTGGAAAGACTTTTAATTGTAGTATTGCTACATATTTTATTACTATATAATAGAATCACATATTTTGGGGGTACTAGGATAATTTGATACATTCATATAATGTGTAAAGATGAAATCAGAGTAATTGGGACATCTATCATCTTATTTATCTTTTTTTAATATTAGGAACATTTGAAATATTCTCTTTTAGATATTTTGAAATACACACTAGATTAATGTTAACTCTAGCCACTCTACTAATCGATCAAACGCTAGGTCTTATTTCTTCATCCCCCCTCCCTACTACCATCCCCAGCCTCTGGTAACCATCAGTCTACTCTTTATCTTCATGAGATTCAAGTTTTTAGTTCCCACATGTAAGTGAGAACGTGGAATATTTGTCTTTCTGTGCCCGGCTTATTTCAGCAAACACAGTGACTTCCAGTTCTATCCATGGTGCTGCAAATGACAGGATTTCCTTCTTTTTCATGGCTGCATAATATACCATTTTGTTTATATATCACATTTTCTTTATCCACTCAGATTTGTTTGTACACATAGGTTGATTCTATATCTTGGTTACTGTGAGTAGTGCTGCAATAAACATGAGGGTGCAGATATCTTTAAAATAATGATTTTCTTTCTTTCAGGTAAATTCCAAATAATGGCATTGTTGGATCATATGGTAGTTCTATTTGTAGTTTTTGAGGAATCTCTATACTGTTCTCCACAGTGGCTGCACTAATTTACATTCCCATCAACAGTGTATGAGAATTGCGCTTTCTCTGCATCTGCTCCAGCATTATTTATCACCTGTCTTTTGGATAAAAGCCATTTTACCTTGGCAAGATAGTATCTCTTTGTGATTTTGATTTGCATTTCTTTGACAGTTAGTGATGTTGAACATTTTTCATGTACCTGCTGATCATTTCTATGTCTTCTTTTGAGAAATGTCTATTCAGAACTTTCATTTATTTTTAAATCAGATTATTAGATACTTTTCTCATGAGTTGTTTGAGCTCCTTCTATATTCCGGTTATCAATCCTTTATTAGATCAATAGTTTGTAAATATTTTATCCTATTCTGTAGGTTGTCTCTTCGCCTTGTTTGATTGTTTCCTTTTTTGTGCCTAAGCTTTTTTAGCTTGATGTAATCTCACTTGTCTATTTTTGCTTCAGTTGCCTGTGCTTTTGAAGTCATGCACAAAAAACTCTTCACCCAGAACAATGTCCTGCAGCATTTCCCCAATACCAATGTTTACTGTGTGTTTTTTTAAATTTTATTTATTTATTTATTTATTTATTTATTTACAATTTCAGGCCTTATATTTAAGTCTTTTATTCATTTTGATTAGATTTTTGTTTGTGGTAATAAATAGGAGTCTGCATTCATTTTTCTGCACATGGATATTCAGTTTTTCCCAGCAGCATTTATTGAAGAAACTGTCCTTTCCCCTGTGGAAATAATAGGTGGGAGTGCTTCTCTGCTCTACTCACTCATCTGACAACCTGCTTACTGCTGAACTGTTGGGGAGCCCCTCTATCCTCACAACCCAGGGCAACATTATTGCCCATAAGAACTTCCTGGGAACAGAGAACTGGGTGGCCCACCCTTACAGCCATGCCCACACTCCCTTCAGAAGCATACTGGTTGTGCCATACTGGTTGTGTCCCTGTGGTGCCACAGCCCTGCCCAGGGATACTCTGCCCTTAAGAAAGTACACCACCAGATCATTTGCAAACATACCACACAACATGTTCTGATTTTGGCAAGCACAGGGGACCAGCAGGTCCCTGGGAAGCTGTGAGTCCTCTGGAGATCTAACCCTTGGTATGGATTGCCCCTAAGCGAGGCGGAAGCACAGCCTGACAAAGCTCCCTTGGAACAATGGAAACATGGACACTGTGTCAGCTGCTGAAGGTAGTGGAAATGGCAAGGGGGTCATCTCCTGGCCCCTCTGCCCCATACTTTATTGCCGACACAGCAGTTCCTCCAGCAAGACCTGGTGAGCATTCACTGAAATCAGGTGCATTTCGTGCTTTTCTGGCAGCTCCACCCACATTGAAGGTCAGCATGCACTGAATGAAACTGGCTTTTTATGCATTCCCAGTGTCTCCACCTCACTGAAAGTGAACCTGCACCTGTTTGGCTGTCACAAAGAGTAGGGTAAAGCACCCCTTCCTACACAGAGCAGCAGCACCCTGGCAACAGAGGACAGAATGTGGAGTTGCCTGCCCTGGACTGGGGATAGAGAGTGCCCCAACTCACATTCTAGCATCAGCCATCAGAGAGACAGATCCATGTTCCATAGCAACAGTGCATCAGGGAACCAAAGGATGAAGCCTTTATAAAGAGGTCATAAACTACGTGACGAAAGGGAAGTGGATTATGTTTCTGCTGGGGAAGGATGAGGAGCTGGTACCCATACTCAGCCCCTTTCCCCAGAGACTAAAGCTTAACACATTATAATCTCTTCCCGCAAGGCCTGTCAGTGTGGGTGTATCCACTGGTCATCAGCCTACCTGCAAGCTCTTAAACACCATCTACTGGACTTCAGCCTGAACTGCACCACCAACAAAAATATATCACTACAACAAGCAGCATCTGAGAAAGTCACCACATAGGACCTATCCACAACCAAAGAATCCATACAGAGCCTTGGTCCCCAGAAAGCACCCAGAAACAAAGTCAAATGATCATCCACAACATAAACTACAGTAATACTTTTTCAAACAAGAATTTAGAAAAACCTCATCCCAACTTTAGGAATTTCTAAAATAAGAAATGGTAGCTCCCTAGGATGAGAAAGAACTAGTTTAATAACTCCGTCAGTACAAAAAGCCAATGTATTTTGAAACCTCACAAAAATTGCGCTAGCTCTCTAGCAATGGATCCTAACCAGAGGGAAAGTATGGAATGACAGATTAAAAAATTCAAAATATTGATTTTAAGAAAACTCAATGAGATCCAAGGGAAAGTTGAAATTTATTACCAAGAAACCAAAAAAGGAATCCAGGACACAAAAGAGAACATAGTTACATAAAGAAGGAGCCAAACAATACTCTTAGAATTGAAAAATTTACTACAGGAATGTCAAAATACCATTGGAATACTTAACAATAGACTAGATCAAGCAAAAGAAAGAGATTCAGAGCTTGGAGACAAGTCTTTTCAATTAACCCAGTCAGAAATAATAAAGAAAGAAGATATTTTAAAAGTGAACAAACCTTTCAAGAAATATGATATTATGGAGAGTAATCAAATCTACAATTTACTGGCATTCCTGAGAAAGAAGAAGACAAAGTAAGTAACTTGGAAAACATATTTCAGAGAATAATTCAGGAAAATTTTCCCAATCTTACTATACGCGTTGATATCGAGATACAAAAATTCAGAGATCTCCTGCAAAATATTACCCAAGATGATCATCACAAGATGCATAGTCATTAGACTATTTAAGGTCAATGTGAAAAAAATATATTAAAGGCAGTTAGAAAAAAGGGCCAAATCATCTATAAAGGGAATCATGTTAGCTGATTTCTTAGGAAAACTTCACAAGCCACAAGTAATTGTTAGCCTATTTTAGTCTTCTTAAAAAAATGCCAACCAATAATTGCATATCCTGCCAAACTAAGCATCAAAAACCAAGGAGAAATAAAGCATTTTTCAGATAAATTATAAGGGAATTTGACACCACTAGACAGTAACTATAAGAATTGCCCAATAGAGTTCTTAACATGCAAACACAAGAATGACACTTGCTACTATAAAAACACATGTAAGTACAAAGCTCACAGACTCTGCAAAGCCACAATACGATTGAGACTGCAAAGCAACTAGGTAACAACACTATGACAGGAACAAAACCTCACATGTCAATATTGATAATGAAGATAAATGGCCTAAATACTCCATAAAAGAAGGAGAGGCAAGTTAGGTTAAAAAACAAAACAAAACAAAACAAACAAAAGACCCAGCCTTCTATTGTCTTCAAGAGACCCATGTCACATGTACTGATACCCTCAGGTTTAAAATAAAGGGGTGGAGAAACATCGATTACACAAATGGAAAACAATAAAGAGCAGTGGTCCCTATTCTTGTACAGGGTAACACAGACTTTAAATCAACAATAGTAAAAAAGGACAAAGAACATTATACAAAGTGAAAGTGTTAAATTCAACAAGATTTAACTATTCTAAATCTGCACACCCAACACCGAAATACCCAGATTTATTTAAAGATATGATTAGACCTAAGAAAAGGGGTAGACAGACATACTATAATGGTGGGTGACTTCAGCACCCCACTGACAGCGTTAGATGGATCACTGAGATGGAAAACTAACAGATAAATTTTGGACTTAAGTTGGAGACTTGACCAAATAGACCTAATAAACATCTACAGAATATGCCTCCCAGCAACCACAGAATATACATTCTTTTTCTCATCTATACATGGAACAGTTTCTAAGATTGGCCACATAATTGATCATAAACCAAGCCTCAATACATTAAAAAAATTAAAATCATATAAAGCAGCTCCTTGGACCACAGTGGAATAAAATTAGAAATCAATACCAAGAGAAACTCTCAAAACCACACAAATACATGGAAACTAAACAACTTGATTCTGAATGTCTTTAGGGTTAACAAGAAAATTAAGGCAGAAATAAAAAAAAATTCTTTGGAAAAAAATGAAAATAAACACACAAAATACCAAAACCTCTGGGATATAGAAAAAGCAATGTTAAGAGGAAAGTTCATAGTGCTAAATTCCTAGATCGAAATATATATATATATATCTCAAATTAACAATCTAATGTCACATCTAAACAAACTAGAAAAACAAGAACAAGCTAAATCCAAGGGAAGTAGAAGAAAATAAATAACAAAGATCAGAATGGAACTAAATTAAGACCAAAAAACTATACAAAGGATCAATGAAATGAAAAGTTGGTTTTCTGAAAGGATAAACAAGATTGATATACCATTAGCTTTATTTAAAATGAAAAAAAAGAGAGAGAGGATTCAAATATGCACAATCAGAAATAAGAAAGATGACATCACAACTGATACCACCGAAATATAAAAGATCCTAGAGACTACTACAAAGACCTCCATATGCACAAAGTAGAAAATCTGTAAGAAATGAACAAATTCTTGGAAACAACTTCCCAAAATTGAACCAGGAAGAAGCTGAATTCCTGAACAGACCAATAACGAGTACTAAAATTGAATCAGTAATGGAAAACCTACAACCAGAAAAAGCTCTGTGCCAGATGGGTTCACAGCTGAATTCACCAGACTTACAAAGAAGAGCTGGTATCAATTTGACTAATATTTCAACAAATCACAGAGAAGGGATTCCTCCTTAACTCATTCTACAAAACCAATATCATCCTGATAGCAAAATCTGGCTAAGACATAATTAAAAACAGAACTACAAATATCCTTAATGACACACAAATCCTCAACAAAATACCATCAAACTGAATCCAGCAGCTTATCAAAAATGTAATGCAGCATGATCAAATAGGCTTTATTACTGGGATTCCATTTGTAAAAGATGTTTTTACATATTCAAATCAATGTGTGATTCACCACGTAAAGAGTTAAAAACAAGAACCATAGAATCATCTCAATAGATGCAGAAAAAACATCCAGTAAAATCTAACATTCCTTCATGATAAAACACTCAACAAACTAAGTATCAAAGCAACATACCTTAAATGAATAGGAGCCATCTACAAGAAACCCCCAGCCAACATCACACCTTATAGGCAAAAGCTGGAAGAATTTTTCCCAAAAACTGGAACAAGGCAAGGAAGTCCAGTCTCACCACTCCTATTCGACATAATACTGGACATCCTCACCAGAACAATCAGGCAAGATAAAGAAATAAAAGGCATTAAAACAGGAAAAGAAGAAGTCACATTAACTCCACTTGCTGATGACATGATATGATTGATTGATTGATTGATTGATTGATTTCAGATGGAGTCTTGTTCTGTGGTCAGGCTGTAGTGCAGTGGCACGATCTCGGCTCACTGCAACCTCTGCCTCCCTGGTTCAAGCGATTCCCCTGCCTCAGCCTCCGAAATAGCTGGGACTACAGGTGCGCACTAACATGCCCGACTAATTTTTTGTATTTTAGTAGAGACGGGATTTTACCACGTTGACCAGGATGGTCTCAATCGCCTGACCTTGTGATCTGACCACCTTGGCCTCTCAAAGTGCTGGGATTATAGGTGTGAGCCACCGTGCCAGCCGACGATATAATTCTATACCTAGAACACAATAAAGATTCTTCCAAAATACTCCTAGACTTGACAACTTCAGTAAAGTTTCAGGACAAAACCAACATAAAAAATCAGTAGTTTTCTATAAACCAATAACACTCAAATTAAGAACCAAAGCAAGAATGTAATCCCATTTACAATAAACATACACACACACACAGATGCACCCACACCCTAGGAATACATTTAACCAAGAGATGAGAGACCTCTACGAGAAGAAGAGCTAAACACTGATCAAAGAAATATTAGACGAGACAAACAAATGGAAAAATATTCCATGCTCATGGATAGGAAGAATCAATATAGTTAAAATGATCATATTGCCCAAAGCAATCTACAGATTAAATACAACTCCTATCAAATTTTCCAACATCGTTTTTTCACAGAATTAGAAAAATTATTTCTAAAATTCATATTGATTAACAAAGAGCCTGAATAGCTAAAGCAATCCTAAGCAAAAAAGAAGAAAGCTGGAGACACCACATTTCCCAATTTTAAACTATACTACAAGGCTATAGTAACCAAAACAGCATGGTACTGGTACATAATCATACACATTGGCCAATGGAATGAAATAGAAAACCCAGAAATAAAGCCACACACCTACAACCAACTGATATTTGGCCAAGTCAACAAAAATAAACAATGGGGAGAGAACACATTATTCAATAAATGTTACTCAGAAAACTGGCTAGCTATATGCAGAAGAATGAATCTGAACCCCTGCCTCTCACCATATACAAAAATTAACTAGAGATAGATTAAAGACTGCAATGTAAGATCTAAGACTACAAAAATACTTAAAGCCTAGAGAGAATCATTTTGGACATTGGCCTTGGCAAAAAAATTTATGACTAGTGCTGCAGAAGTAAATGCAACAGAAATGAAAATTGACAATTGGGATTTAATTAAACTAAAGAGCTTCTGTGCACACATACACACCAAAAAGTAAATAGACAATCTACAGAATGGGAGACAATTTTTGCAAATGATGCAAACATCAATTATGACAAAGACCAAATATTCCGAATCTATGAGTAACTTAAACAAATCAACAGGGAAAAGAAAAAAAACTAAAAATGGGCAAAGAAGATGAATAGACTCTTCTCGAAGACATACAAGTGGCTAACATACATATTAAAAAATGCTCAACATCACAAATCATCAGATTAATGTAAATTAAAACCGCAATAAGATGCAATCTCACACTAGTCAGAAAAGTAAAAAAAAAAAAAAAAAAAAAAAAAAAA
>NW_016804856.1:877173-882184 GCF_001698545.2 Rhinopithecus bieti
AAAATAATAAAATAAAATAATAAAATAAAATAAAATAAAATAAAATGATTAATGGTTGCTTAGGGTTTGGTGGAAGGGAGGGATGAATAGGCTAAACTAATAGGGCACTGGAAGTTATCTGCATGATACTATAATGACGGTTACATGTCATACATTTGTCAAAACCCAAAGAATTTCCAGCACTCTTAGCGGCCTCTAATACAAACTATAGACTTTGGGTGATTAGGATGTGTCAATGTAGCTTTCTCAATTGTAAGTAATGCACCACTCTGGTGGGGGATTTCAGTAACAGAGCAGGTTGTGCATGTATATGGGGAGGAAGTATATGGTAAATCTCTGTACTTTCTTCCCAATTTTGTTGTGAAACTAAAAGTTCTCTAAAAGATAGCCTTTAAAAGTAAAAATACAAAGTAAAAATGTATTTCTGACATTATTTCCAAAGTTTTAGACTATTTCTTGCCATCTTTTCTCTTCTAACTTCATTTCCACTGCTGCTCCTTAACTTTTCACTACATTGTCCTCTCAGCTGCATCTGAATTGTTTTGCTTGGCATTGCTATCTGGATCTACGTGGTCATCCTCACTTGCTCATACTTAGTTAGCTATAGATTTCCCTGGATTCTTAATACCAGCTGAGTATCTCTTATTCTAAATGCTTGAGACCAAAAGTGTTACAGATTTCAGATATTCTCAGATTTTAGTTTAATTGCATGTTATTTACAAGAGATTACATGAGATATATTGTACATGAGACCCAAATCTTAACATAATTTTTTTGTTTCATGTACAACTTAAACACATAACCTCATTTTATATAATATTTTAGATAATTTTATGCATGAGACAAACTTTTGACTGTAGTTTGACTGCAATCTATCACATGAGATCAGGTGTGAAATTTTCCACATGTGGTGACATGTTGGCACTCAAAACATTGTGGATTTGGAGCACTGCAGATATTGAATTTTTGGGGTAGGATTGCTCAACCTGTGGTCACAAATGATTGAAGTCTGTCAGATAGACTTTCTTACTCATTCCAGCACTTTGTCCTACTCCATTTTTATTTATTGTGTGCTGGTCCATGGATATAGTGACTGCCCATGAAATCACCATGAGAGGACAGAATGAGTCTGAGCTGATGTTCTGCCTGAGGAAAAGTTAACAGGGAGAAAAATATTGAAAAAAATGATGAATTGGCTGTAGCACAGAAAATAAGATGGCAGTTCATGCTAGCTTTGCTTCATTGTTCCTTTATACAATTTTCTAAGCATTTTCTATTTGATGATTAAGTATTTAATATTATTTATGAGGTGACTATTATCTCCATTTTAAGATGAGAAAATTTGTTTCAGAAAGCTTAAGTAATAGTGTTGCTAAGATTATATTTGC
The DNA here is from genome assembly GCF_001698545.2 of Rhinopithecus bieti. Classification (NCBI taxonomy): domain Eukaryota; kingdom Metazoa; phylum Chordata; class Mammalia; order Primates; family Cercopithecidae; genus Rhinopithecus; species Rhinopithecus bieti. Next base: position 878,562 of record NW_016804856.1, read on the forward strand.
CTCACTCTAAAAACGTCCTTTTAACCATATTATGTATTATTACTATATAATTGACACCCAAAATATTTCTGACACAAATATTTGAATTGCTTATACTTTAGGCATAGCTGGAATTAATAGCTAATAAATACTGGCTTCATATAAAAGCTGCTTATGCAACCCAACAAGCTTCCATGACTTTTTGTTCTTTTATCTCCACTTTTTAAAAAAATTGGACTTTAATGAAGGGTTGGAGAGGTGGTATGAATGCTCCTGCTAATAATTTATCCACTTTTCAGAACTTCGATCTTTTCTCTTCTATAGTCTTGTTTACTGGCTTTCCCTATAACCCTATCATCATCAGTTTCTTAATTCATTCTTTCTTCTTTCCAATTCTTATCTCACTGTGCAAGATTTTTTTTTTTTAAATAAAAAGGCATCTTTTTGTTTTTTAGATGAGGTTTTGCTATGTTCCCCAGGCTTGTCTTGAACTCCTGAACTCAAGCAATTCTCCTGCCTCAGCCTCCCTAATAGCTGACATTATAAGGAGATACCACCATTTTTTGTTTGTTTAAGACCAATAATCTTTTAAATAATTTATTCCAACTATTTTTAATGCCTGTACAGTTTTAACTCTATGAAGGTTCATGTTATGAGTATAATTGCAAGTGGCTTTATGAAAATAGAGATGTACTATAATATCCCCTCTCATTTACAGTGAAGGTAAAACATTATTTGGAGTCATTGTACTAGTCAAAAAATAAGATTTCATCAATATAGAACATACACTGGGATTCAGTATATGTGGGCTTCTGGGATTCAATCCAGAGAAAGATGCTTAGTCTTTCCGATTTTATAATTAACTAAAATGGAGATACAAAAGGGGTCACATCCTTGCTGGTTTGTTTGGGAGACACTGAAACGTGAAGACACCACATACGGCTGAGATATCTTGTGCTGGGGAAACAATTGCTATTACAATCACTATTTGAAAGTTTTATGACAGTAATAAAAATTATTCTTTGGTTTGGTCATCACCACCCAATGTTTAAATTTGAACATCTTTGCATATAAACTATTTGTTTGGTTAGAAAGTTTTGTTTATTTGTTTGTTTTGATTTGCTATAACTCAAATTCTTTTCTTTTTAGTGAAAACTAAGGCACTTTATTTGAAGGGCTCTTTTATTCTCTAGTAGAAAAAGTATATGATTTGCAACCAACAAGATATCACAACTGAAACAGGACATCCATTTTTTCAGCCAGTTTTGAAGCAGCTTCATACCATTACTTTCAAGTGCTATTAGTTTATTACATCTTCTTTGTGCACTTACCAAAGACAAAACAAGGAATTATTTCCACAGTTCATTCAGATAATGTATGAAAACTCACAGGAACTTCCAGATGGAATGTCAAGATTTCATTGGGGAAAGAAAACAAGTTTTAGTTTTGGGCACTTAGAAACTTGAGAAAAAAATAATCAGGTAATCTATGATACTGTTAGGGCCTCTAGTTCTAGAAAATATTAATAAACTCCATATCTTATGGTCTGTCAAGATGGTTACTGAAGTCCTAAAAATTTTACAGACTTGAAGATCTAATGCAAGTCTTGCATAATTTTTTGAGTATTATGTTTTGGTCTTTATTGTTAGAGATGAATAAAACCAAATTTCCTATTTTAAATAATATATCTTTACCAATATAAATGAAGCAAGTAAATATCTGTCCATGAAATACTACATTACATGACAGATCTAACAGAAGTGTAATTCTATACACATGTACATTCTAGAATTGAATGTACTTCCTAATTTATGAAATTCCACTACTTCCTAATTTATGAAATAATACTTCTACACACTTTTACTATATAGTACTTCAGATAATAACTGTCCATTTGGTCAATTATCCCCTTTTATGAATAAGAATACTAACATTGATACACTATTTTGGTTTTTGAAGTTTGCAGTGATCAAAGAGTCCTTTTCCCCCCCCAGAACTCTTAAAAATTGTGCTTATTTTCTACTTGCTGTATTCATGTATGCTCTTTCAATAGATCGTCTATTTCCCTTGATGTAAATGAAGCTGGAAGGTATTTATGATGTTAGTGTGTAGTGGAGGTTACATTGTGCAATTTTGCAACAAACTCAAATGGCCAAAAAAAATGATTCTTTATAAATACACGAGTCTGACCAACAATAAGTGTCCTGGAGATCTTTCCATGTGTGAGTTTGGTCACTATGGATTTTCATGGTTTTTATGAACAATCTTTTCTGGACTTCCTTGTGACTATGGTGAGAATCAGGATGTCATACCTAGCAAGGAGTTGCCCTATCAACAGCTCTGAATGATAAGGGATCAGAGTAGAATTGTAAACCATTATCATCTGCTGAGCCTTCCTGTAAGGTCTTTTGTAGAGGGGAGTGACTAGAGATGGAATTCAATGATATTAAAATGACAGTTAATTGATAAGGTGGACTTTTTTCTCCTTTAGTCTACTTGTGTAGATAAAGATGTCTTTTCTCTCCTTTATGTTTTTTTCTCAGATTTTATTTTTCCTTCTCTCTTTAACAATCCCAACTCTTTCATCTACCTACATCTGTCATGGACAACCTGCACTATTTACTTTTTCTTCCTTTCAATAAAATTTCCAGCTTAATGCTCTTTGTTTCTTTACATTCTTAGAAAGAACTCCAAAATCTTATAATTGGGACTATGTTTTTGGAAAGTAGATACATATTTGCAAGTCTTGTCACACAGTTGTCTTATAGAGATTTTCATGATGACAGATTTTAACTTTTAATGGGCACAGAGACTTTTTGAAGTTTAAGTTTTGAACAATTCTTAGCACAATGCCTTGTATTCAATGCTCTAACTGGCTGGTGGTGTGTTATAACATACAATTATATTGCATGGATTAATATTTTTCTTCTCTTTTCCTAAGAATTATGTAACTCTTATCCAGAAAAGTCAAACATTGTAGCTAATATTGAGATCTTCATTCCAAAAATTTGACTAGCTCTTTAAGAACAGTAAAAGAAAACAAAATCAAATTATTTATTTTCATATCTACTAAAAGTATAAAACAGAGCCAGCTTTTTATTGCTAAAAAATATATAAGTCCTTTTAAAGTATCAATTATTGTGTTAGAGCTAAAGAGGTATTAAAAATAATTTTAAAGAATAATTTCAATAAGAAGGAATACAATATTTGAACACATTTTGAAAGCACAAAAATTAGGTATTAATGCCTCCTTTTTAAAATAATAAACACGAGCAACACATATAAACATGTATCTTAGTATAAAGTGATGATATCTCTATTACACGATGACACAAAAGGTCAAGAAAACATAAATAAACTGAAATTTTTTTTATAGCAAAGTACAGGCCAGAGTCTGACTCATCAGAGAGTTTCATTAATTATATACATAGAAAAGATTCCCCTTCCTTCCAGTCCAATACAGCCCCATTATGGAACCTACACCTTCACAGGCAGAATGCAGGCAGATTTCAGCCCACAACCACCTCTTTACACAATTGTCCTTGTGCAGGACATACCTGCATACCTGTCCAAGACATCCTTAGTGAAAGTTGTAGAATAGCCCTAAATGTGTCTTTGAAGTAAAAAAAAAAAAAAAAAAAAAA
>NW_016804856.1:884922-888426 GCF_001698545.2 Rhinopithecus bieti
TGTGTGTTTTAGTTTAAGTCCAATTTCTGAAATTATGTTATGGAAAATTGAACTGAAGACATTTTTATGATAGGTTATGAATTGAAATAATATATCAACATGTTTCTTTATTATGTTGCTTATTAGGGTCCTCCTTGTTTTTATATATCTACTTGATCTGTCATGAAATGATTGCTATGTTACTAGTTCTTACACTCTAATTGCCTTTCTCTCAATTTCTCATATTTTCCTAAAATTTTCTATCTATATTTCTTGAAATATTATTCAACTTTTAGTGGCCTATACATGTTGTTTTCATTATACATTTAACCTTTATCAATATAAATGTTTTATTTATTAAACTAGTGCTTCTAATTTAAAATTTTTCCTGATGTTTAGATTGTAATAGTTTATAGTTTATTTATTTTGCTCATCTTTTTTCTTTTAAAAAATTATATCATTTTGATGATCTTGTAAGCAGTTGTAGTAGACACCTGTTACTGTTTTTGTTTGCCCTTCATCTCTTCCTTTCTAAACACTCCGTCCTTCTCTTGTGGAGGCCATTAATTGAATACTCCATCTTTGCTGCTAAAAGAGTCCACTTGTTATCCCACTTGTCTGACAGCAGTGATTGGTTCAGCAAAAGATTAGTAGCCCTAATTAGGCCAATCTGAGTCTTTTTTTGCTGTGAGCCAGAGTCTTGCTCTGCAGCCCAGGCTGGAGCACAGTGGCCGTAATATCTCACTGTAGTCTCTCTCACATGGGCCCAAGAGATCCTCCCACCTCGGTCTCTTAGCAGCTAGGACTACAGGCATGTGCCATCACATCCAACCAATTTTCTTGAATTTCTGTAGAGATGGCATCTTACTGTGTTGTTTGGGCTGGTCTCAAACTTCTGACCTCAAACTATCCTCACACCTAAACATCCCAAAATGCTAGGATTACAGGCATGAGCCTCTGCACCTGACCCAGAATTATTTCATCTCTGTGAATGACTTATGACTAAGACTTTTAAATCCATAGCTGTGGTTTGTATATATCTTGTTCACTATTCAGAGAGAGCTTTCCAGTAAATAAAGTGAACACTAGAAAACAAAGGCAAGATTTGGAGAAACTTAAAAATTCCTAGGGCATCTGTTGAACCACTGGATCCTATTACGAGTGAAACTAGTCATACAACTTATAATTGGCAATTATATGTGCCAATAGATTTCATATATTGAGTTATGTTTCTGTTACCTGAGGCAAAAGAGTCCTGAATAAAAACATATAGTAATTTTACTATAACTATATATATTAATACATGCTTAATCTTAGCCAAGAGTTCATATTAAAAAATAAAACAAAACCAGTTTTATTTTACTTCTAATCTTATTTGCTCATTCAAATCATAATTTGTTTTACATATCTTTTGTTTTAAATATCTAGACATTTAAAATTACATTTAGTTGATATGCTACAGTGGTTAAGTGCACACTTCCTGAAACCATTCGCTTAGACACAAATTCTAGCTTCACCATTTCCTGGTTGTATAAAGATGGGCAATGTGGTGATCTACTTCTGTACAAGGGTTCATATGAATATTAAGTGAGCTTATACAGAAAGTGCTTAGAAATAGTACTTATATATTCATATTAGGTAATGTTTTCCTTTCACTTTAATTTTCCTTACTAATAAACCATATTTTGTTTTTTAATTTTTTTTGTAAAACAGTGATCATAACCATCTTTTAAAAAATTTACTAGAAGTGTAAGTTCTTAGAAAAATCAAATATATTTCTATAGAAACCCAAGAATGGCTTAATTTTATTTTTTATGAGCAGAAAGATTTGCAAACAGATTTTCTTCTACAGGAGTACTTTATTATTATTATTACTATACTTATTTTTTTCATTTCTTTTTTTTTTTCATTTATTCCCCAGCAGTACCTATACATCACAAATGGGATCTCCATTCTCTGCCCTCCATATTCTTCATCTATTTTACTTTCATTTATATTTCATTTTCCCTGGATTCTTATGAAACTTTTTCATTTTGTCACTGATTTACTTGAGTTTTAAATGGCTACTTTTACTAGTGAACTGAGTTCTTATCTTTCATATTAGTTACTTTTTATTATTTTTCTATCTGTATTGGGATCTCTTTTTATTTCTGCACCCTTAGCTACTCAGTCCATTGTCATTTACTCTTATCTTCAGTCTCATGTTTTACAGTAGGCAAAACATCTCGTATTTGTCTTACAGTTGTGTAGACACTTTCCAAATAATCTGTTTCCTAGAAAAAAAATGATTAAAAGTGTACAATTTGTCTACTAATCTTTAAGAAAATTCTCCCATTCTCTTATACTGTGAAATATTCTTTCCTTTTCTCTGCTGTTGCTAATTATTTATTTATCTGAAAGTAAGAAATTTCTATGTAGGCTTGATGTTTGCCAACAGATAACATGTGAATGCTTTTTTATTCCCATTAATGTTTGGCTTGGCATGGACAGAATTCTTCTCAGTTTTAAACTATATATAAACCATACGTGTAAACACCCTCAAGAAATTCTCATCACCTTGCAGCATTTGCATAAAGCGACTTTACTGGCTAGGTAGGGAGAGACATTTTCCTGCTCCCATTGCCTGGTTATCTCTGTTAAAAAAAAAAAAAAAATCTTTTTACTGTATAATAAAATGTAATTTGTACTTCTTCTTTGACCAAAAGAAATATATAAAACATCACAGTTGACAAAGTAAGGTGTATCCAAGACACTCTCACACTTTACATTTAATACCAACTTTTTCTTCTGAGATAATAGGAAATGGAGCACTCCGTTCGCCTCCTACGCCTACTTGATTATTCAGTACAACCCTGGAAGCTATCTCTGATAGCTCTCCACATTTCCACTACCTGAACTCATACTAATCCTGCCACTTCTCACAGCCATTCAAGTATCATGGATGAATTTGTCCCTCCGTTAATGTAGAGGGGTAGTTTGCAAATGTGTTATCCTATTCAATGGGTTGTCTCTTCCCTTTGTTGATCCTTTTCATTGCTGTGCAGAAGTTTTTTAACTCGATGTGATCCCATTTTTCCATTTTTGCTTTTGTTGTCTGTGCTTGCGAGGTATTACTAAAGAAATCTTTGCCCAGTCCTATGTACTGGAGAGGTTTCCAAATGATTTCTTGTAGTAGTTTCATAGTTTGATGTCTTGGGTTTAAGTCTTTAAACCATTTTGATTTGATTTTTGTATATAGTGAGAGTTAAGGGTCTAATTTAATTCTTCTGTGTATGGATATCCAGTTTTCCCAGCATTATTTATTGAAGAGATTGTCCTTTCCCTAGTGTATGTTCTTGGCAATTTTGTTGAAAATTAGTTCACTGTAGATGTATGCATTTATTTCTAGGTTCTTTATTCTGCTCCATTTGTCTATGTGTCTGTTTTTATGACAGTATCATGCTGTTTTGGCTACTGTAGCTCTGTAGTATAACTTAAAGTCAGGTAATGTGATTCCTCTAGTTTTGTTTTTGTTTTTTTTTTTTT
>NW_016804856.1:890372-911070 GCF_001698545.2 Rhinopithecus bieti
GCATGTGTCTTTATAGCAGCATGATTTATAATCCTTTGGGTATATCCCCAGTAATGGGATGGCTGGGTCATATGGTATTTCTAGTTCTAGATTCTTGAGGAATCACCATACTGTTTTCCACAATGGTTGACCAGTTTACAATCCCACCAACAGTGTAAAAGTGTTCCTATTTCTCCACATCCTTTCCAGCACCTGTTGTTTCCAGACTTTTTAATGATTGCCATTTTAACTGGTGTGAGATGGTATCTCATTGTGGTTTTGATTTGCATTTCTCTGATGGCCAGTGATGATGAGCATTTTTTCATGTGCCTGCTGGCACATGTATGCACGTCTTCTTTTGAGAAATGTCTGTTCATATCCTTTGCCCACTTTTTGATGGGGTTGTTTGTTTTTTTCTTGTAAATTTGTTTAAGTTATTTGTAGATTCTGGATGTCAGCCCTTTGTCAGATGGATAGATTGCAAAGTGTTCTCCCATTCTGTTGATTGCCTGTTCCCTGTGATGGTAGTTTCTTTTGCTGTGCAGAAGCTATTTAGTTTAATTAGATCCCATTTGTCAAATTTGGCTTTTGTTGCCATTGCTTTTGGTGTTTTAGTCATGAAGTCTTTGCCCATGCCTATGTCCTGAATGATATTGCCTAGGTTTTCTTCTAAGATTCTTATGGTTTTAGGTCTTACGTTTAAGACTTTAATCCATCTTGAGTTAATTTTTATATAAGATTAAGGAAGGGGTCCAGTTTCAGTTTTTCTGCTTATGGCTAGCCAGTTTTCCCAACACCATTTATTAAATAGGGAATGCTTTCTCCATTGCTTGTTTTAGTCAGGTTTGTCAAAGATCAGATGGTTTTAGATGTGTGGTGTTATTTCTGAGGCCTCTGTTTTGTTCCATTGGTCTATATATCTGTTTTGGTACCAGTACCATGCTGTTTTGGTTATAGTTTTCAAAGTTCCTCTTGTTACTGATTTCTAGTTTTAGTCCATTGTGATCAGAGATGATACATGATATTATTTCAAATGTTTTGAAGTTTTTAAGACTTTTTTGGTGGCCTAATACATGGTCTATCCTTGAGAATTTTCCAAGTTCTGAGGGAAAAAAAGTGTTTTGTATAGCCATTGTATGAAATAGTCTCTTAATATCTATTAGGCCCATTTGGTCTATAGTGCAGATTAAGTCTGATGTTTCTTTGCTGACTTTCTGTCTGAATGATCTGTCCAGTGCGAGAATGGAATGTTGAAGTCTCTAGCTTTTATTGTGTTGGGGTCTCTCTCTTCAGTTCTAATAATATTTGTTTAATATATCTGGCTGCTGCAGGGTTGGGTGCATATATAATTGTTATATCCTGTTGCTGAACTTACTGCTTTAACATTACATAGCCAACTTATTGGTCTCTTATAATAATTTTTTGTTCTGAAATATATTTTTTTATAGCTACTCCAATTCTTTGTTTTCTATTTGCATGGAATATCTTTTTCCATACCTTTATTTTCCGTCCATCTGTGCCTTTATGGATGAAGTGTGTTTCTTGTAGTCATGAAAACATTGACTCTTGTTTTTCTATATATTCACTCCCTCTATGTCTTTTGATTGAAGAATTTAGCCCATTTACATTCAACTTTATTATTGAAAAATAAAGACTTACTGCTGCCATTTTGTTATTTGTTTCCTGGTAGTTTTGTGGTCTTCTCTTCCTTTTTTCCTGTCTTCCTTTTATTGAAGATGATTTTCTCTGGTGGCCTGTTTTAATTTCTTGCTTTTTTTTGTATATCTTTTGTATGTTTTTAAATATGATGTTACCACTATGCTTGCAAATAATATAATTCCTTATTTTAAACTAATGACAACTTAACACTGATTGCATAAGAAAACAAACTAGCAAACAAGCAAAGAGAAAAATAAGAAAACAAACAAGCAAACAAGCAAAGAGAAAACTAATTAAAACTGTACAGTTTAAATTCTTGTCCCTGCATTTTTAACTTCTTGTTCCTATCTATATCTTACTGTACTGTTCATGACTTGAAAAGTTGTTGTAGTTATTATCTTTGATCAGTTAATCTTTTAGTCTTTCTACTCAAGATATGAGTAGTTTACACACAATTAGAGTGTTATAATACTCTTTATTTTCTGCATAGTGAATATGCAGAAATATTGGTATGGTAATAGTGAATACCAGTGAGTTTTGTACTGTCAGATTTTTTTCTGTTCTTTAACATCATTTTCTTACAGATTAAAATATTTCCTTTAGCCTTTCTTGTAGGACAGGCCTTGTGTTAATGAAATCCATCAGCTTTTGTTTGTCTGAGAAAATCTTTATTTCTCCATCATGTTTTAAAGATATTTTCACTAGATATACTATTCTAGGGTAAATTTTTTTTTTTTTTTCCCCATTCAACACTTTAAGTATTTTATGCCAGTCTCTCCTGGCCTGTAAGATTTCCACTGAAAAGTCTGCTGCCAGAAATAGTGGAGCTCCATTGTATAATATTTGTTTCTTTTCTCTTGCTGCTTTTAGGATTCTTTCTTTATCCTTGACCACTGGCATTTTAGTTATTAAATGTCGCAAGGTAATTTTATTTGGGTTAAATTTCCTTGGTGGTCTATTAGCCACCTGAAATATTTTTGATAACTCATACTATATTCCAGCCTTTAACTTTTTTTTTTTTTCCTTTATGGCAGTCATTCATTGTCATATCCTGGAGTTTCAATGATGAAGAAGAAAATGTCCTTCTGTCAATAAATGTGTATTTTAATGAAGAGACAAGTAAATGAGTAATTAAAATTTGGTATACTCACTTCTGTGTTAGAAATAACTTCAAGATGGAGACTTATGAAACCATCTTACCCAGTTAAAAGGGCATGATTAAGTTTTCTTGAGGGAGTTATGTTTACCCTAAACCTGAATGATGGGTATTTGAGGATATGAAAGGAATAGTATTTCAAGTTTGAATTATTAAAAGTTGCAAAATCTGTATATATGGAAAAAGCATCCAAGATCGAAGAGTTAAGTGCTAATATTTTGGGTAAGAGAGGCAAATCTGCATATGATCACAAGGGGTATTAGCCCTGTGGAAAAGAACTTCTGCTACTAACTCATGAAAGTATTTACAAACTTTTAAACAAAGGTACAACACAATAAATGTTTGATTTTTAAAAAATCTATCTGAATGTAACGTGGTAAAAATATTTCTGAGGTCTAGGCTAAAAAGCAAGAACATCATTTGTAGCAGCAATCCAGAGAAACTTTTATGTGGCACAAAATTATCATTAATGAAGATCAAGTCAAGACTGTGGCTTCAAGGAATATTAAATAAATGGAATGGATATGACCTGGCAATCGGTTGAATATAAAGAAGCGTGAGAAAGATGCCACAAGAATAAACCCCCAGGTCTTGACTTGCACAATGTGTAAACACCAGTCACTTGTTGAGACAGGGAATTCTGGTATTGAAACAGATTTGAAGGAAAATATCATAGGCTCAATTTCAGTCACTTTGAATATGAAGGGTATGCAATTCCTTCTAGAGGAGTTATGAAATAGAATTTAAGAGCTTACATTTTCAGGAGAGACTTTTTACAAGTGATTCAAATTAGTGTTTAATCGCTTATAGGTAAAACTGAAGACATTACAATGGGTAAAAGACCAAAATTGTGATTTCTTTACAATGAGCAAAGAGTTCTTTGCAGGTCATGAATAAATTTTAGAGACCAAAATTCATTTTGAAAACTAAACAACACAGAATACAAGCATGCAATTAAGGTAAATTACATTTCACAAATCTTTTGTCTCAATAATACATAAATAAATGTATATATTTTTCTAGGTTACAATATAGAATAGGATTTTTTTTACATTTTTTGACCTACATTTTTTATTGTGACCTACAGTAAAAAATGTTTTAATCTATTGGCCTAGAGAGAATGTATGGAATAACCAGAGGCAGATTTATTTATGATCATAAGAACTGCAATATTTATAGGTGTAGTAGTAAAGGAGCCAGTGAAGGAGATGAATAAGAAATAGTGAGAGATAGAGAGGTCCTGTCTTAAGGTCGTATAACCACACAGAATGTGTAAACATTTCTGCCTCCTGTTGAGTGCTTAAGTAAGAAACACCAAAAAATAATTTGTAGAGCGTAATAATAAGCAAACAATACTAGCTTCAGTGTCCTTTTTGTTATCCAGGGAGACACCTATAAATCATAATTAATAGCCCCATCTCATTCACCCCTACTTTATCATGAAGTGCCAAATCTTTTGAGGATTTTTCCACTTTTCCCCACTGTCGCCATCAGTACAACAATCCCAGCAACCTCCAGTATTCATTTAATAGCCTCTTAACTGTCCTCCTTAAGAGTATTATTATTATTTTTTTGAGATGGAGGCTCGCTCTATCACCTAGGCTGGAGTGCAGTGGAGCGATCTCGGCTCACTGCAACCTCCACCTCCCGCGTTCAAGTGATTCTCCTGCCTCAGCTTCCCGGGCAGCTGGGACTACAGGTGCGCGACACCATGCCCAGGCTGGTCTCGAACTCCTGACCTTGTGACCCACCCATCTCAGCCTCCCAAAGTGCTGGGATTACAGGCGTGAGCCACTGTGCCTGGCCAAGAGTATTCTTATATTCCTCTAAGTTCTATCCATGCTACACCAAAAATAATTCTTTTAAATCAAAATGCACATCTGATTCAATTATCACACCCATGTTTATCTTGTGTAAAAAATTTTGATTGCTTTTTGATCATTTTTTCATTTGTGAATTATCTACATGGTTATCATTACTCTAAGTATTTCTATTTTACAAAATTTCAGAAATAACCCTTTTAAAATCTGTAACCTCTTTTAAAATTTAGTTTTACTTGACAAGTTATAATTTTATCTATCTATGGGGTAAAATGTGATATTTTGATACTTATATACAATGTAAAATTATTAACTCAAGCTAATATATACATTACCACAGATATTTATAATTTTTGTGGTAAAAACATTTAAAATGTACTCTTAGCAATTTTGATGTATGTGATACATTATTATTAACTATAGCCACCATGCTGTGCAGTAATAGATCAAGAGAAATTATTCCTCCTAACTTTAACTTTGTACCCTTTGACCAATATCTCATTATTCCCTACCACTCCCACCCCTACCCTAACCTCTTGTCACCACCATTCCTGTCTACATCTATGAATTCAACTTTTTCTGATTCTACACACAAGTGAGATCGTGCACCTTTCTGTGCCTGGCTTGTTTCAGTGAGTATATCGTTCTACTTAAAAAATAATTATGTAATTATGTACTGAGAATTTATTCCATATTATTACATATTTTCCAAAAGCAAGAGTTTTCTGATCCTATAACATTGCAGCATATGCACATATACTTATTTCATTACATAATTATTTAGATATTTTTAAGTTGTGCCAGTTTACCAGCATTTACAATACAATTGCACAAACATGCTTTCATGTATGTTATTTTACCATATCTGATTATATATTTAGAACAGTCATAGAAATTATATGATATGATTTATTTAGTGTAGAACCATATACATTAAATTATTTCTATATAAGACATTATTTCTGATTCTTAAAAAATTAAAAATATTGATAAATTATTTTTTGAAAAGTTGTACCAATTTATAGTCCATCAATAATGTATAGGTTCATGAGTATTCCTGATTTTCTCTCTACATTTAAAACCTTGCCCATCACAGTTCTTACCTGTGGTTTCTCTTTTCACTTATTAAAATATAGTCATTAACCTACTTGAGTTTCTCAAGTATACAAATAAGTTTTAAAACATGTAAATTTTATTGGCAATAAGGTGTAAAACTATTGTTTTATTCATTGCCAACTACTTAAGTGAGTAAAGTACATTCATTTCCTATTATTCCATGCAGTCTGCTATCTACCCCATCACACTGTTGAAACAGCATTCATAAAGATCATGTGACAATGACTTAATTGCCAAATCAATGACTTATTTTCAGACTTCAATTTATCATTTTATTTAATGTTTCCAACTCATGAGCCAACGTCTGTTTCTTCAGGTTGAAATTCTCTTCTCAGTTGTATTTATGATACCACTGCAACTAACTCACAGCTTTCTCCAGGTTTCCATATTCACCTTACCGATTTTCCACTGTCCCTTTACCTGACAGTCCACAATATTGAAAACTTGGCATAATCCAAAAACACTTGTTTTATAACTTGCTTCCATTCTTACTCCTCACGCTTAAACTTTCTTCTCCTTTTATATTTTCTTAAATTTAATTATAAAGATTGTCCACCTCTGCCTGGTTTCCTTTGCTCTTATCAGCTCTTTCTTCTTAGAACTGAACCCACTGATTAATCCCATTTCAGATTCTGCCACATTCCTCCTTATAAACTCGTTTTAATCGAGGCAAGGAAACTTGTGGGGGTTGAGTCAGGCTGGTGGGAAAATTTTAGTTACAGAGAATATGCACAAATTCTTTGGGAAGGCCTGGCATTTTTTTATATACAGTACTTGGCTGAAGACAGCCTTGCCCCCTTAGTTAAATAAATTAGAGTAAAAACAAAGGAATGTGGGGAGTTTATCTAACTAGAACCTTTGTTCTACCATGGGTACTTAATTGCTTTTTTTTTTTTTTTTTGAGAAGGAGTCTGGCTCTATCGCCCAGGCTGGAGTGCAGTGGGGCAATCTAGGCTCACTGCAAGCTCCGCCTCCCGGGTTCATGCCACTCTCCTGCATCAGCCTCCCGAGTAGCTGGGACTACAGGTGCCTGCCACCACATCTGGCTAATTTTTTTGTATTTTTAGTAGAGACAGGGTTTCACCATGTTAGGCAGGATGGTCTCGAGCTCCTGACTTGTGATCGGTCCGCCTCGGCCTCCCAAAGTGCTGAGAATACAGGCGTGAGAATACACCAGCCTGGGCATGGTATCTCGCACCGGCTGCTCAATTGCTTTCTACTCAGAAAGTCGCAATGTCAATTACCCTCTAGTGGTGTTGACTCAAGCCTTTGTCAATTAATCTTTATGGAATAAATGCGTGTCTCACTGGCTGGTTGGGACCGCAGTCGCAACTGTTCACAGCACTCAGTTTGGAGTCTGTAAACAGCTCGGATGCTCAGCGGGCCTGGCAAAGCAGAATATCTGTGTGTCAGTGTAGGTTACTCATCTGTTGTTGGGTCAGGGTATGCAGGACAGAACCCGGCAGAAACTATCAACAGCCCAAACACATTCAGGAAGTTCAAAATTAAATTCTTCCCTCATATCTGGAATCCAGAGTGATAGACATTCTTTTACCCAAGATTCTCTATTAAACAGTCTTTGTTGATCTTGTTCACAGGCTTAGGAATTAAGTTTCTCCCAGAATCTAGATTTTCTAGGTTCCCGTGCAATAACTTCTATTCTGTTTCACCATTCTCACTACATCCATAGAAACTTTCTTAATCACAAATTCTGGCACATCACTTATCTGTTTAAAAACTTTATATAATTCTCAATTTCTTATTTTCCATGCAGAATTAAGATGCTTAACAACTTGATAGAGTCCTTAATCCACTTGGTAGTCTCACTCTCAAGACAACTATTTCAGGTAGCTAATAGACAGTAGTAATTTTTGACATATTCTTGGTTTGGATATTGGTAATACCTGTAATAGGCATTTCCAGAAACACTATATTATCAAGAATTTGTTATTTCCCTAAGTTTTTGACATAGTAGATATATGAGGTTGGTGCAAAAGTAATTGCAGTTTTTGCCATCACAAGTATTACTATATCAGAAACTTAGGATCTTGCAATGAGGTTGCACTGAACGTGTTCTGGTAAGTATGCCTTGGGTGGGGACATCATTAGTCCAATGACAGGGAAATTTATATTGACAGGTACCCACTGATATTTAAAGTACATGATGAGAGCATGTAAAAATCTCGATATAGAGTTGACATTAGGAGGTCAGAGAACCAGGGAGGGGCCTGAGTCAGCCACTAGAGGTAATATAACTGTACCTACAGGGAGAAGGGGAGGCATTGATCATGGAAAAGAGGTATAACTTTCCAAAGCAAGGCTGAGTATCACTCATGAATTAAAAATAGGAAGCACAGCAGAGACCTAATTAGTTGGGAAATATACTGTTATGACAGTAAAGAAGCAGAATCTGATGAAACTGTGGGCTAGGGCTTGTGATTCAATTTGACCTTTGCAAATCATCATGTCCATGGGGTGGAGAAGAAATCTAATGAGAACTGTTAAAGTCGGCTTTGTAGGAGATTAATGACTAGAGCCTAATGTACAAAAATCGGCTTGTTCTAGACACTACTTTTCCCTTGGAGGAATATCAGCCTCTTAAAAAATAGTCAATTCTCTTTCAGTTTTTTAAACATAAAAAGTTTGTAACAGTGAGACTACAATGCAAGGTGAATCTAACCATGTAATAATTAAGTCCTAAATTCTATGGTATTGAAGTAAACATATACATAAATGTTCTATTAAAACTTCTTTAGAAATAAAACTTATATGAGTATAATTCTCTCAAAGTTGTAAAAATGTTATCTGGAATTTTCATTTTATAATAATGGCTTGGTATATTTTTATTGTTGACAAAGAATAAACTGTAAAGTTGTATCCTATCTAAATAAACATGATGATTATTCTAGAGGAGTTAATCTAGGGATTATTTAAAACAAAAGGGGAACTATTTAATTGAGATAAATTCTATTGCACATTTTACAAAGCACTTTACATGTTATCCTTTAAGGACCACGATCACCTCTCCTTCAATTACTAAGTTTCTTCTAACTCATGGACTTCATCTCCTAAATCATCCATTAGTGATTACATACTTATAAGGACAGATTCACATTTCTTATGGTTACTCAAATACTGACCACAACTTGCTAAGGCATATTTATTACACCTAACGAAACAATATGTGTGTAAGTAAAAAATATGTGTGAGGCTCCCAAATACAACATAGTTAGATATACTTCAACAGTATACATTTATATTTTAAAGTTATAGGGAACTGGAAATAGTTAAACACATTCCTGTTGTTTATATATTTGTTTACATCAAGTAACTGATTTTTAAAACTCTGACATTTATATTCATATAAGCAATGTAGAGATAATTGTAATACAGGAAATGTGATTTTTTATTAGATATAAGCATCAATCTGTGATAAGTCTTTTATGCTGCCAAAGAAAAGCATGCTTAAGACAAAGGTAAGTGACAAATAAAAAGCTGTCTGAAAATACAAAAGAGTATATCTAATACATTATAAATTTCCAGTCTCAGCTTTTCTTAATACCTAAAGACTCAAGTTCTATTGCACAAGAAAGATAGTAGTTCGAGATCATAAACAAAATGAAAATATTTCTGTGGAGAGAATTGCTTGAGATTTTATACAAGCTTTACAAAGGGAGTATATTAGATCAATATTCAGGAAAGTCCATAAATATTTTAATACATCAATTTTTCATTGATTTAACAATTATAGGTAAATTCACTCATTAATGAATGATTATTAGCACCAGAATCCTGAAAAATTCAAAGTGTATTTGTTTCCTGTGGCTATCCTAACACAGTATCACACAAATTGGCTTAAAACAATAGTAATTGATTCTCTTATGGTTCTGGAGACGAGAAGTTCAAAATGTAGACGTTGACAGGACCATGCTCTTTCTGAAGGCTTTAGGGGAGAAGTCTTTTTTCCCTTTCTCCTAGCTTCTGGTGGTTGCAGGCAATCATGCCCTTTCCTTGGCTTGTAGCTGTAACATTCCAAAGTCTGTCTTCACTTGGTTGTCTTCCTTGTATGTCTCTTTTATCCTTTTTTACAAGTATAGCAGTCATAATGGATTAAGGGCCCACCTTATTTCAGTATGACTTCATGTTAAGTTAATTAATTATATCTGCAATGACCCTATCTTCAAATAAGGTCACAATCTGAGATTCCAGGAAGGACATAAAATTTTTGGTAGATAATATTGAATCCAGTACACTAAGCAATGTTTATCATCTTTTACAATCCATATTCTTAGGAAAAAGACCTTGAATTGAAGACCCTATGATTAAATGTCAAGAGATTTTCCTCCTCCTTTTAAGTTATAGTAAGTCTATTTGTCCTAAAATTTATTGAAAGCTTAAATATTGAGAAGGTACTTTATTCAATATGGGCTGGAGTATGTAAAATCATTGATATAAATGGATGGAGCCATTTACTGTAATTGCCTTTATATGTTTGATAAAAGAGAAATACAACTTGGGCAAAAGGATGGATGAGGTGTTAATGGGGTTAATCAGTGTGCTGATGGGAATAAGAGCTGAGGTAGAACAGTTGTAAAGCAATAAGCCCTTAGGGCAGCTATTTGAAAAATCTCATTTCTTCAAAAACTCACGTGAGGTGTCTTTGAGGTTAAGAAATTCAGGTACATGTCAAGGTAACTAACATTATTCATTCATTATATAATAAATATTTATTGAATGTCAAATGTATGTATAGCTTCATGTAAGTACTATGCAGGTCAGAAAGAAGTACAGATACGATTTATATTTATAGCATAAAACCTTGAAACATTTGTACCCTAGAATCTCCAGTGATAGCAACCTAAATTATGAGGTGATTATAATGCCTTCACAGTTCTATGACTTTTAAAGCATTTTTAAGAATTGCATATAAAAACATAAAATTGAAATGACAGTAGAGAACAGTATGTCAGTCTCATAACTTTTAATTATGTCTGTTAGTTCAAAAGTGGAATAATATTTAAAGATTTCTGACAATTTTATATTGAATTAGTGTAGAATTTTAGAGTGAATTGTACTGTGTTCTGCTGTCATTCTCTCTTCTAACGGTACTTGTGAAAGCACTGAGAACAATTTCTCACTGTCATGAAAACACACTTATTATTTAATTCCTATAGCTCTCACTGAGGGAATTTAGATTTTAGTAGTGTATTTTTATCGATAAAATGGTCACATAATTGTTTAAGAGGTCAGTGGATTTTTTTTGTTTTATGCTACTTCCTTCAGTTGATGAAAACATTTTTGAAGTTATATTGGTTATTTCAGATGTTCAAACTAGTACTTAGCAATTTCTTACTTCAGTCCTTGACTTAAAAGAATTACCCATTTTGCCAATGTGACAAATTTTGGAAGAGTTTGAAGACAATTAGGCTACAAATGATAGAATAGCATGGTGGTGATTTTTTTTTTTTTCCTTTTCTTACACAATCTGAGGTGACATCCCTATGAATGGCATTGTGTTGGGTAATAAAATAGTGTAGTTTCCATTAAAATTGGCCATACCAATAGCAAACTTAATTTCGTATAACTTCATAGTGAAGAAAATATTCTGATACCCTCTATTTATCATGTTACTTAACCGAAGTGAGAATATAGTACATAGTATTTTTTAAAAAAACAAAACTGGGTGTTATTTTAATGCTAATTTATTTATTAAGTTAGTCATTCAATTAAGTATTTATCCATTACCTATTCTGAGGCAGGCACGGTTCTGTATACCTGGGGGAAAAAAGACAAAATTCCTATGCCTAAGGAGCTTACATTCCAGCATCAGTGAAACAACGAACAGTAAGTATAATAAATAAAATGAGAAAGTTTATAAAATGGTTACAAATGTTATAGAAAAGAAAAATTAGAGTAGGGCAAGAGATATTTGGTATGATAGCTATGTGGGTGTTTGTTTTATTAAATAATCTGGGCAGATTGCATTGAGAATTTAAGATTTGAGCAAAGACTTGGAAAATCCATCTGGAGGAAGAGTAGTCCAGATAGAGCAGATAATTAGCGCCAAAAATATAAGGTTTTTGAGATGAGCTAGAAGGCCAGTGTGGCTGGGATATGAGTGAAGGAGAGACTAGTGGGAGAGGAGATCAGATAAGTAGTGAGAGATTTAGATTTAATATAGTCCACCAGGTAGGTCATTGTAAAGATAATTACTTTTACTCTAAGTGAAATGGAGAAGCATTATATGACCTTGATACCTATGAAATCATTACTACCATAGATGTAAAAAGCATTTGCATTGCCCTGAAAACTTCATTGCAAACCTGAGTAATCTATCCTTCATTTTTCGTCCAACCTAAATAATAATTTGCTTTAGGTCATTATAGATTACCTCAGATTTCTAGAATGTTAATAATGGAATTATTGAATATGCATTTCTTTTCTGAGAGTACCTACGGTTTGAATGTATCCCCTCTGAAATTCAATTGTTGTTGATGTGATAATATTAAGACATGCAGCCTATAAAAGGTAATTTGGTCATCAGGGCTCCTCCCTCATGGAAGAGATTGTGTTCCTTATAAAAAAGGCTTTATGTAGCATTCAGTGTGATTGCCCTTCCACCTTCTGCTATGTGAGGAAGCAGCGAAGGGCTCTCATGAGATGCTAGCAACTTGATCTTAGACTTCCCAGCCTTCAGAACTATGAGAAATAAATTTCTGTTCTTTATAAATTACACAGTCTTGGTAGTTTGTAATTATAGCACAAAATGAACTAAATCAAGGGGTAGAGAGTCTGGTTTCTTTCACATAGCACACTTATTCCAAGTTTTGTCTATGTTGTGGCATACATTGATGTTTCATTCCTCTACATTACTGAGTAGTCCATTGTAAAGGTATAACACAATACTTTTTATAATTCACTTTTGATGGATATTTGGCTTGTTTTAGGTTTTGACTATTCGAAATAAAGATGCTATGAACATTTACATACAATGTTTTCTGTAGATATATGCTTTGATTTTTCTTTGTAAATACTTGGAATGGCTCATTTGCTAACTTTTATTTTAATAAAGTTTTAATTTTATAATGGTTTTAGATTTACAGAAAAGTTAAAAGATAGGAGGGAGTGTTCCTGAATACTCTGTATTCAAGAATCCCTGTCGTTCACATCTTATATTATGATACATATGCCACAAAGAAGGAACAAATGTTATGTCGTTATTCACTAAAGTAAATATTTCTTTTCATATTTTTAAGCTTTTTGCCTAGTTATCATTATTCTGTTCTAGAATCCCATCCAAGATATTACTTTATATGTAGTCATCATGTCACCTTAAGATCCTCTAGACTGTGACCATTTCTCAGGCTTTTCTTATTTTTGATGATCTGGATAGTTTTGAGGTGTACTAGTTATGTTTTTTTGTAGAATGTCCTTAAATTTGGGTTTGTCTGGTGTTTTATTCATAATTAGGTTGGAGCCATGTTCTCAGGAGGAAGATCACAGAACTAAAGGGTCATTCTCATCACATCATACCTAGGCTATATACTATAAATGTAACTTATCACCAACTGATGATGTTAAGCTTGATTACATGGCTGGGGTAGTGTCTATCTGATTTTTCCACTGTAAAATTACATTTTTTTCCTGATATGGTAACTTTCAAAGAAACTGTTAAACTGTTTTTCAAAGTGGTTGTAACATGTTAACACTCCCTGCATGAGAATTCCAGCTTCTTTATATGACTGTTGACACTTGGTATGATAAAACTTTACACCATTTTACTGGATATATAGTGGTTTCTCATTGTGGTCTTCATTTGTATTTTCCTAATGACAAATGATGTTTAGCCTCTTTGAAAACTTTTTTTTTCAAATCTCTTGTCAATTTTAAAGTAAGGTTATTTGTCTTATAATTGAGTTGCAAGCCTTCTTTGTATATTCTGGATATAAGTCCTCTATCAGATATATGTTTACAGATATTTTCTCAACATCATTTATTAACTAGGGAATCCTTTCCCCATTGCTTGTTTTTGTCAGGTTTGTCAAACATCATACGGTTATACATGTGTGGAATTATTTCTGAGGCCTCTATGATGTTCCATTGGTCTATATGTCTGTTTTGGTAGCAATACCATGCTGTTTGGTTACTGTAGTCTTGTAGTATAGTTTGAAGTCAGGTAACATGATGCCTCCAGCTTTGTTCTTTTTGCTTAGGATTGTCTTGGCTATACAGTCTCCTTTTTGGTTCCAAATGAAATTTAAAGTAGTTTTTTTTTCTAATTCTGTGAAGAAAGTCAACAGTAGCTTGATGGAGATAGCATTAAATCTATAACTTACTTTGGGCAGTATGGCCATTTTCACAATGTTGATTATTCCTGTCCATGAGCATGGAATATTTTTCCATTTGTTTGTGTCCTCTCTTATTTCCTTGAGCAGTGGTTTGCAGTTCTCCTTGAACAGGTCCTTCACATCCCTTGTAAGTTGTATTCCTAGCTATTTTATTTTCTTTGTAGCAATTGTGAATGGGAGTTCACTCATGATTTGGCTGTTTGTCTATTATTGGTGTATAACAATGCTTGTGATTTTTGCACATTGATTTTGTATCCTGAGACTTTGCTGAAGTTACTTACAAGCATAAGGAGATTTTGGGCTGAGACGATGGGGTTTTCCAAATACACAATCATGTCATCTGCAAACAGAGACAATTTGACTTCCTCTCTTCCTATTTGAATACCCTTTATTTCTTTCTCTTGCCTGATTGCCCTGGCCAGAACTTCCATTACTATGTTGAATAGGAGTGATGAGAGAGGGCATCCTTGTCTTGTATCAGTTTTCAAAGGGAATGCTTCCAGTTTTGCCCATTCAGTATGATATTGGCTGTGGGTTTGTCATAAATAGTTCTTATTATTTTGAGATATGTTCCATCAATACCTAGTTTATTGAGAGTTTTTAGCATGAAAGCATGTTGAATTTTATCAAAGGCCTTTTCTGCATCTACTGAGATAATCATGTGGTTTTTGTCCTTGGTTCTGTTATGTGATGGATTACGTTTATTGATTTGCATATGTTGAACTAGCATTACAGGGATGAAGCCAACTTGTTTGTGGTGGATAAGCTTTTTGATGTGCTGCTGGATTTGTTTGCCAGTATTTTATTGAGGATTTTTGCATCAATGTTCATCAGGGATACTGGCCTGAAATTTTTTTTGTGTGTGTGTCTCTGCCAGGTTTTGGTATCAGGGTGATGCTGGCCTCACAAAATGAGTTAGGGAGGAGTCTCTCTTTTTCTATTATGTGGAATAGCTTCAGAAGGAATGGTAGCAGTTCCTCTTTGTACATCTAGTAGAATTCGGCTGTGAATCTGGCTGGTCCTGGGTTTTTTGGTTGGTAGGTTATTAATTACTGCCTCAATTTCAGAATTGTTATTGCTCTATCCAGGGATTCCATGCAGAAAACTGAAACTGGACCCCTTCCTTACACCTTCTACAAAAATTAACTCAAGATGGATTAAAGACTTCAGTGTAAGACCTAAAACCATAAAACTCTAGAAGAAAACCTAGGCAATACCATTCAGGACATAGGCATGGGCAACGACTTCATGACTAAAACACCAAAAGTAATGGCAACAAAAACCAAAATTGAGAAATGGGATTTAATTAAACTGAAGGTCTTCTGCACAGCAAAATAAACTATCTTTAGAGTGAACAGGTAACCTACAGAATGGGTGAAAATTTTTGAAATCTATCCATCCGACAAAGGGCTAATATCCAGAATCTACAAGGAACTTAAACAAATTTATAAGAAAAAAACAAACAACCACATCAAATAGTGGGCAAAGGATATGAACAGACATTTCTCAAAGATGACATTTATGTGGCAAACAAACATGAAAAAAAGCTCATCATCACTGGTCATTAAATAAATGCACATCAAAACCACAATGAGATACCATCTCACTCCAGTTAGAATGATGATCATTAAAAAGTCAGGAAATAACAGATGATGGAGAGGATGTGGAGAAATAGGAATGCTTTTCCACTGTTGGTGGGAGTGTAAAGTAGTTCAACCATTGTGGAAGACAGTGTGGTGATTCCTCAATTATCTTAGAACCAGAAGTACCATTTGACCCAGCAATCTCATTACTGGGTATATACCCAAAGGGTTATAAATCATTCTACTATAAAGATACATGCACATGTACATTTATTGCAGCACTGTTCACAGTGGTTCCAAAGACTTGGAACCAACCTAAATGTTCATCAATGGTAGACTGGATAAAGAAAATGTGGCACATATGCACCATGGAATACTATGCAGCCATAAAAAAGGATGAGTTCATGTCCTTTTCAGAGACATGGATGAAGCTGGAAATCATCATTCTCAGCAAACTCACATGGGAAGAGAAAATCAAACACGGCATGTTCTCACTCTAAGTCGGAGTTGAACAATAAGAACACATGGACACAGGCATGGGAACATCACACACCAGGACCTGTCTGGGGATGGGGGGGCTAGGGGAGTCATGGCATTAGGAGAAATACCTAATGCAGATGATGGGTTGATGTGTGCAGCAAACCACCATGGCGTGTGTATACCTATGTAAAAAACCTGCACATTCTGCATACATATCCCAGAACTTAAAGTATAATAAAAAATATTTTCTCTATTTCTGTCTCTTAACTTTTATTAAACCTGTTATTTTAAAAGCAAACACTCCTCATTTTGATCAAGGGCGATTTATACAATTTTCTTTTTGTGTATTGTGCTTTTATATCACAGACACTTAAGATTACCAAGATTAGTTCTCTGTTTTCTTTTACAAGTTCAACAGCTTTAGTGCTTACATTTAAGTCTATGATAGATAATAGGTTAATTAGTATAAAATTGTAAGTTAAACACTGAGGTTCTTTTTATTTAAGTTGTATATATATTTTTTCTCTACTTCTTTATACTTTTGTATTGTCACCTTTGTGGAAAATCATTTGACCAGATATCCTGGATCTATTTCTGGAAACTTGATTTCTTTCCATTATTTCATGTCTCTTTTTATACAAATACAACTCACTCTTGAGTATTGTACTTTTATATAGTCTTGAAATAAGTAATCATAAATCTTCCAATGTTTTTCCCAAAGTTAAAGACAGTTTACTTTTGCACATTGACTTCATATTTTACTAAATTCATTTGTTATTATACTTCCAGTAACATTTTTGAGATTTATGATTTTTTTTCCCAAGGAACATTTGCTCTTAATAAGTAAAGGCAAAGTGTTGTATGTATTATGCATTGCATTTCTTCGTGCCTTATTTCACAAGTTAGGATGTCCATAATTTATTTTATTTTATTTTATTGTTTTTTTGAGATGGAGTCTCACCCTGTCACCCAGCCTCCCGGGTTCACACCATTCTCCTGCCTCAGCCTCCTGAGTAGCTGGGACTACAGGCGCCTGCCACCATGCCCTGCTAATTTTTTGTTTTTGTATTTTTAGTAGAGATGGGGTCACCATGTTAGCCAGCATGGTCTCAATCTCCTGATCTCGTGATCTGCCCTCAGCCTCCCAAAGTGCTGGGATTATAGGCATGAGCTACCACGTCCGGCCGAAACTTTTGAATGTAATTTTGAATATGGATTTTATTTCTTGTTTCTGGTCTTCAGACTAAGAAATCCAGTGTCTTAAAATTAAATAAAATATTGGTCAGAGGATGTTAGTTGATGGCCTTTATCACATTGAGAAAGTTCCACTTATTTATTGTTTTCAGATTATTCTTACAATGAATAAATGCGGAGTTTCACCAAATGCTTTTTCTGTATCTATTAATCATGTTTTCCTTTTTTTGTTTTCTTAATATTTCACATTACACTGGTTCATTTTCAAATATTGAACCATAACTTTGCATTCTAGGTCAGGGCAGTCATGAGCTTTCCTTTCTTGTTTTCCTTCCGTCAAAAGTCTTTTTCCTGTATATTGTTAGATATTTGAAAACCACAGTTGCATACAATTTGTTTTATGCAATACTGCATACAATATTGTTGTTTGAAACTTAAGGGTGAGCCTGGCCACTCTTATTATACCATGATCATATTGATTCTGTCCAAATTCTTACTATTCAATTCTTATTTCTTGTGAATAAACCTCAGCCTGTTTCTTCAGTTAGTTACACTTATGTTCCCTCAGACCTAAGCTCCTGATTGGCATTCCAACTATTTGGAGAAAGGGGTACAGCCTTTGATTTCACTAATGACTCTCTTTTAATTTTTTAATTCTTTGAATATCTGCTACCACTTCCAGAATGCTCTGAAAACAATGTGACTTTCTAGAGTTCACTAACATATTCCACTTTCCTGGCATCAATCCCTTCTAGCACTAGCTCATGCTCCTAATCATCTTATCTCATTCTAGAAGTCTCTCTAATGTCTTCTCAACCCAAGATGTGTGAAATCTATCTTACAGAATATAAATCTCTGGCTCATGCCAGGAAAGCAATTCCTCTGCAAAGATACCTATTTGCTTTGATGATTATTATTTACAGATATTATATCCTCTGATTTTAAGCATTTATTTTTAAACCATAAATACCTTATTTTGAGATATAAAGAGAAATTTCATAGGGCTTTACTTGAGAATAGTTGAAATATGTCCCTTGATTTTCTACATACTGAAAATATTATTGTGCCCTAGATTATTTTCTTACAACTAGAACTTGACATTGGAAATATTGCTTTTATACATTAATTTGAAAGAAACAGACTTACGTCTTAAAGAATATTTTACTTACATCCTATAAAGTAGAAAATAAATAAACACTTAAAGGGATCAGAATCATAAGTCTTATCAACTATCACTTGGGCAGACATTAGTTTCTTTCTTTACTTTGCAGTAGTTGCTGAAAATTATGAGTAAAAGAAAGGAAAAGAGATAGCTTCAGGAACGATAGAGGGGAGAGGAATGGCCTAAAAGCAGGATGCATAGGGGTGAAAAGTAAACTATTCTACAATTTCATCTGGAGTTGGACCAATATCGCACAAAACGTTTGAAGTTAGTATGATTGTCTGTAGCCACGTGGCTGGATGAATCCACAATGATTGTTAAAAGTGTCACTGACAAATACCATACAAAAAACTGTGACTTATCTACCTAGTCATTTACATCACTATACTTCTCACAGGAAAGAATGACCAAGTTTATTTTAAAAGCAGATATAGCTTTAAAAGATATGCTCTGTCTGTGAAGAGTTCTATTCTAGTATCTATTTAAGCAATGGCTGATTATTTTAATAGATGTTTTCAGTTTCTTAAAAATTGACAGATTAAGGAAGCTTTTGTCTGAGAAATGACAACATCTTGAGATGCTTTGTCTTTCTTGGTCAAGGACCTTCAAACAAAAATTAAGACACTTGACTAAGGAAGGTAGGTTGATCTCACCTAATTCCTTATTCCTAAAGGTGTCGAGGAGGGAAAAAAGGAGGCTAAAAACAATAGCAGAATCAACCTGTTCTAAATGGCAAACCTATTTTGGTAGCAGAACCAGACCTCCCTCGTAGGGCTGCTCAGGAAAGCATATGGTTACTAGAATCTGTTCACGTCCAGGGAACATAGGTTTCTTGATATGACATGTGGTTGCTAAAGCCACCAAGTTGAAATGTCTACTTTCTTTGTTGCAACAAAACCTAGTTTTACGGCTAAAAGTTATAACTGTTGTTGACAAATAGTTTTAATTCTCAAAAGAGAACAAGAGAATAAATGAAAAGAATAGAAATTTTGTTCTAAAACTAAATATTTCATTCAGATAGAAAAGTCTCACTTTCTCCATAAAACTTCACTCACTCAGAGCCTCATTGATTATAACGGTAGTCATTTATGTAACTTATCATGTATTGGCTAGGGTTACACATTTTTCTGTTTTGAACATTTATCTTTGTAAGCCCATTTTAAGCTTGTGGGTGAATTCTTAGAAAATATTTGATAAATACTGCTATTCAATTGAAGAAAACAAAAGGAAAATAAATCCAAAATGATTTCAAATTGTTCTATTTATGTTTATTCCCTAAATTCAAACCAGACTCAGTCCCAGGGTTATGCCTTTAACCTGCTGTATGATCCTTTTGGGCTTTTTAACCTGTTAGTGCAATGTGATGTTGCTTTTTGTTCATAATACTAAAGCCATTTTTCTCCATTCTGTTATCTTTTACTTGTCATAACTCTCAGTTCCAAAAGCAAAAGTTCTCAGGGAAACTTCTACTGTTGATAACTGAAATTGGAAAAACCTTCCAGAATCCTGATACAGGATCCCCTTGTGCTGGGTTTTCTTTCCTGAAGGGACAGATGTACTAAAGTCCAGAAAAAGTGTGCCGTAGAAAGCACAGTTTTAGTGAATTATATGCAACTGGTAAGATATTTCAACTAATAGATCCAGATTTTTAACATTTGGAGAGAGAAGATCAAAATACTCAAATGAAACTCATGTTTATTTTTATTGTGATTTAGTTAAGATAGTAGTAAATTGGACTATGGAAGAAACAAGTTTGCAGCAATGCTTCTTTATTGAAATAATAGCTAATATTCAGTTAACTCTATTTCAAAGTGCAGCAGTATACCAGTATGAAAAGTATAAATGAAGCAAAATGATTAACATTAAACTGCAGCAGACTCCCAACCCAGCACATTCCTCTGTACAAATGATATCCACGTTAGCTATTACTATATCATCCATATTTATATCTGTATCTATCTCACACATAATATGAAAATACTTTTTGTATAACACAGGATGCTTAAATGGTAAGTGCATATTGATAAATATTAATGGTAATAATTATATAAAAAAATAACACACTATGATTTGCACAAAGTTTTGCATTATTTACTTTTACCTCCATATCAAGACTGTGAAAAAGGAATGTCAAATATCTGTAACTGGTATGATCTTCTTCATGAATTCTAGTGATAATTACACTATATCACATTTACTTT
>NW_016804856.1:911415-916859 GCF_001698545.2 Rhinopithecus bieti
TTTTTTTTTTTTTTTTTTTTTTTTTGTAAATTACTTGAAGTTCCCACCTGCTGACTTAATAGGAAATCCTGGGCAATCTTTGTTGTCTTTTATTGGCAGGCTGAATGGAGAAGACTATAAAGACCCAAAGGAAGACAATACAAATAATGACAGAAGCCTGTGTTCCTAGATGATTTCATGGAATAGAGCCTCTATGCTCATCACTTCCTACAACCTAATTGGAGCTGTTTGTTATAGCAGATAGCCTACCTTACGAATATATTATTCATCCTAAATTTACATTTGTAATACTTCTGTCTTGCTTCCTCTGTGAAACTTCTTTCTTGGATATGTAGCCGTAAAATGAAACTAATTTCTTAAGATATTCAAGGCACATGTTCCTGCTTTTCAGATTTGTTTTCTATCAAAAACTCTTTTGCTTTAATTATGAACATATTTGCCTCCAAAATAAATGAGAAAATGCTATTTATTTATTTAAACAGGTTAGGAGATGCTTCATGAAGTCAAGACCTTGTCTTTAAAACCAGAACCTAGAATAATGCTACTAAGATAGCACTCAGGAAATTTTGAGTTAATTATTTACTAAATGACCTCACTTGAGTTCAGAAAATCTTAACTTAATTATGAAACATATTTATTTAAAAACACACACATATATATAAATATATTTATTTAAACACACACATATATAACGTGTGTATATATACATAAAACATAATAATGACATATGACACATGTTTAAAACTTGACAGCTCTATTTAAATGTCAATACAATGTTTTTAAAGAAGACATTGAAATAAGATTATAGATATGAGACTGTGTCCTTTATACGGGTATTAAATTGCATTTTTAAGTATAAATATATTATTAAACCTAGACAACATATTTACACATTAGGGGTGATAATCTATTGAAAAAATATTACTTACAGTCAAAATACATTACCTAAAAATCACATCCACTTATGGTCTTTTATAGAGTTTTTAACGATAATTTCTAAATAAATTTATTTTCATATTTCTGCAAAGTTAAGAATTATACATTTCACATCCTCAAAAATAATGCCATTTAAACTATTCTAAGCACTTTTACATGAAATATTGTATTCAATCCAACTATAATCCATTAAGAATTAAACTATTACTTACACGCAGCTGGAGTGGTTCTATTGCCTATGCCACACAAAAATAATAGCTTATGGAACCAGAATTTAATTAACGTTGAGTTCAAGTTCTGCACATGTAGTCACAATGGCCTACTTTTTCTAATCATATAATACTAATATAAATTTTAAGCCCAATAGTATAATTATAGAGAATGTAACTTATTTGACTTATTTTGTAACTTCAAAAGGAAATGATTTGTACCCATTTCTTGTATTTCTCACAGGGAAAATTATTCTTTTATTGAAAAGATGAGGAAAATTCTGCTTTTGGTAGTCTGGATTCCAGGAAACGAAAAAAAAAAAACCTTTAATTTAAGAATTAGCAGAATTATTAAATCAAATAACTGAGCAGCATCTCTCTTACCAAATTGGATGGATAATATAACCCTACTCAAATATCTCTGTAAGAACTGGTAGTATTTACAAAATCTTTTTCATTTTCCAATTTGTGTCTGGTAAGAAAATAGTTGTTTTAATAAATTAGGTACATAAAACTATATCTGAATCATTTTTTGCTACGCAGAATTGTAGATACCACTTTATCCAGATCTTCTATTTTATCTTATGAAGTAAAAATGATTTAAAACATTGAAGAATTTACTGTCATTTTTATGATATTTAATCAAATAATGAAATCTTAGAAATCTTAAGAAATTTGGAGGTAAATTTCTTACCATAGGACATTTTCCCTTAAAATACCTGTGATTCAGCAATATCTAGCCTTTGTTATATCATGCTAATTAAGACTTACTGTTCCAAATTGAATGTTCAAAATACCATAGCTTAATGTTGGGAAGAGAGGAAAATGGCGGATAGGAGGCAGGACTAGCTTGCAGCTCCCACTAGGATGAACAGACCAGCATGTGGTGACTCACGTCACGAACTTTCGCTCCAAGAACTACCCCAGGAACATACCAGGAAAACCGAGATAATCCACAGACCCTTTGAAGGAAGAGGATTTCTCCTGCAGGCCCTGGGAGACAACTGAAAAACGCTGAGTGCCCAAAGTGTGAAAGGGGGATCATCTGCCCCTGAACACACACCCTCACTGGGGAACTTGAAGGTCAAGATCACAAGAGAAGGATTCGACCTTACCTGAAGCTGAGACAAATTTAGAGAGTCAAGTGAAATACAGGGGTAGAAGTAGCAGTTGGAAGAACCCTGTGGGCTCTCTCGGTCCCCAGGGAAGTTATTTCTGACTTTGTCTCACAGAGGTCCTTGGAAAGGACTGCCAGAGGAATTAAGAAAAGACCACAAGCAGAAGGAAATTTCTCCAGCTGCTTGGAAATAGACTGGGTGCTGTTGTGGGGGCACACGGTGAAAGTTAGACCAGCCATTTGGGCTGTGTGAGCTGGGTGAATCCTGTAACTTCTGGCTTTCCCTGGCGAACTGCATGACACAGCAGAGGCAGCCATAATCCCCTGGGAACATAACTCCATTGGCCTGAGAACCACACCCACATCCCCCAAAGCAGCTGCAGAAGGAACCACCCAAGGAGATTCTGAGCTCAGACACGCCTAACCCTGCCCCTACCTGATGGTCTTTTTCTACTTACCCTGGTAGACAAAGACAAAAGACATAACCTCCTGGGAGCTCTAGGGCCCCACACACCACATGCTCCTCCCTATAGCATCTCAGCTGATGCCTTCTTGAAAGTGCCACCTCTTGGGTGGTGTCCAAAAAACACAAAACTAGTGCAATAAACAAAACTACATCTAAGTACCCTCACAGAGTCCACCTGAAGTGCTTGCCACCTCCACAAGACCAGGTGCTGCTATCCACAGCTGAGAGGCCTGAAGGTGGTTCACACTGTAAGTCTGTGCAGATGCTCCCCAGTACCAGCCCAGAGCCTGGTAGCTACACGGAGTGGCTAGATCCAGAAGAGAAATAACAATCACTACACTGGGCTCTCAGGAAGCAACATTCCTGGAGGAAGGGGGAGAGCACTACATCAAGGGAGCAGGCATGGGACAAAACAATCTGAAGAGCAGTCCTTGGGCCCCAGATCTTACCTCTGACATAGTCTACCCAAATGAGAAGAAAGCAGAAAAAAAATTCTGGTAATATGACAAAACAAAGTTCTTTAACACCCCCAAAAAAGCACGCTAGCTCACCAGCAATGGATCCAAACCAAGAAGAAATCCCTATATTGCCAGAAAAAGAATTCAGTTCAATTATTAAGCTAATCAAGGAGGAACCAGAGAAGGGTGAATATAAATATAAATATATATACACATACATATATAAATATATATAATTATAATTATATAAATATATATGAATATATATTTATATATATGATGTGAAAGGAAAAATCTTCAGTAAAATGTATAAATAAAAAACAATCACAACTTCTGGAAATGAAAGACACACTTAGAGAAATGTAAAATGCACTGTAAAGTCTCAGCAATAGAATTGATGAGCAGAGTAAAGAACTTCAGAGATCAAAAACAAGGATTTTGTATTAAGCTGATCTAACAAAGAAAGAGAAAAAAGAATTTAAGTAATTGAATGACCTCCAAGAAGTTTGGGATTATGTTAAATGGCCAAATCTAAGGATAGTGTTCCTGAGGAAAAAGAGAAATCTAAAAGTTTGGAAAACATATTTGAGGGACTAATTGAGGAAAACTTTCCCAATCTTGCTTGAGATCTGGACATCCAAATACAAGAAGCTCAAAGAACACATGGGAAATTTCATCGCAAAAGATGAGGTTATCTAAAGTCAAGATTAAGAGAAGAATCTAATAGCTGTAAAGCAAAAGCACAAAGTAACCTATAAAGGAAAACCTATCAGAGTAACAGCAGATTTCTCAGCAGAAACCCTACAAGCTGAAAGAGATTGGGGCCCTATCTTCAGTCTTCCTAAACAAAACAATTATCAGCTAAGAATTTTGTATCCAACGAAGCTAAGCCTCATAAATGAAGGAAAGATAGTCTTTTTGAAACAAACAAATGCTGAGAGAATTTGCCACTACCAAGCCGGCACTACAAGAATTGCTAAAAGAAGCTCTAAATCTTGAAACAAATATTCAAAATACCCCAAAATAGAACCTCCTTAAAGTATAAATCTCACAGGACCTATAGAACAATAACACAGTAAGTAAATTAAAAAAAAAAAATACTGCTATTCAGACAACAAACAGCAAAATGAATAGAATAGTACCTCACATCTCAATATAAATGTTGTGTGTAAATGGCCTAAATGCTGCATTTACAAGGTACAGAATGGCAGAATGGATAAGATTTCACCAACCAAGTATCTACTGTCTTCAAGATACTTGCCTGACACAAAAGGACTCACATAAACTTAAGGTAAAGGGGTGGAAAGAGATATTCCATATATATGAACACAAAAAGAGAGGAGGAGTACCTATTCTTATATCAGACAAAACAAACTGTAAAGCAATAGCAGTTAAAAAGCACAAAGCGGGACGTTATATAATGATAAAAGGACTAGACCAACAGAAAAATGACATATATATGCAACTAACACTGGAGCTTCCAAATTTATAAAACAATTACTACTACACCTAAGAAATGAGATAGACAGCAACATAAGAATAGTGGGGGACTTCAATACCTTACCCACAGCACTAGACAGGTCATCAAGACAGAAAGTCAACAAAGAAATAATAGATTTAAACTGTACCCTAGGACAAATGGACTTAACAAATATTTATAGAACACTCTATCCAATAATTGTAGAATATACATTCTATTCATCAGCACATGGAAAACTCTCCGAGGTAGACCATATGATAGGCCACAAAACAAGTCTTAACAAATTTAAGAAAATAGAAATTGTATCAACTACTCTCTCAGACCGCAGTGGAATAAAATTGGAGATCAACTCTAAAAGGAACCCTCAAAATAATGAAAATACATGGAAATTAAATACGTTGACCCTGAATGATCCTTGGGTCAACAATGAAATCAAGATGAAAATTAAAATTTCTTTCAGTTGGACAATCATAGTAATACAACCTACCAAAACCTCTGAGATACAGCAAAAGTGGCGCTAAGAGGAAAGGTCATAGCATTAAACGCCTACATCAAAAAGTCTGAAAGAGCCCAACTAGACAATCTAAAATCACACATCATGGAGCTAGAGAAATAAGAACAAATCAAACCCAAACCCATCATAAGAAAAGAAATAACCAAGAGCAGAGCTAAATGAAATTGAAACAAGAAATACAAAAAATAAATGAAACAAAAGGCTGATTTTTTGAAAAGAAAAATAAAATTTATAGACCATTAGTGAGATTAAGCAAGAAAAGAA
>NW_016804856.1:919738-949356 GCF_001698545.2 Rhinopithecus bieti
CAGAACAAAAATTATTTTTATGTTATCTTATTAAAAAACAAAGACCAAGTTAATCAATGTTGAAGTGTTTTTGAATTCTGAATTTCTGAAATATTTCCCTTCCTTGAGGAAATCTAAAATGTGAGGATTTTTTGATTCATTCATACATAGGGCAGTACTTCTAAATCAGAATATTATATAAAGATTGGCAAACTGATTTTAATGAAGCTTAAAATTTATAAATGATCACAAGATAACACATTTTATTCTGAGAATGAGTTTGAATGGTTTTTCTATAGACTTTTCTACTTGAAGAAAACATGAAAAGGAAGTCCAATCTCTGTACACATTAATATTTTCACATTTAATTAAAAAATTAGAAAAATAAAAGCTAATTTTTATCTTCTTATTGAGTCAGAGTTAAGTATTATTTTTAATTATCTAACTTCTACCATTGCTTATATGTGGCAATTTTCCAACTTGCTTTACAGCTCCTATTTTAAAGTTTAACTATCTTCCCAGTGAAAAAGCTGTGAGGACAGACAAGATTTCTGAGAGTTTTACACTTTGGGTATTTTTGACATTGTGGAAGGTTATGTTACACCAATGACTAAATTTCTTCTTTGCTAACTATGTACCTAATCTGTTCTAAAAAATGGATGTTGAAATATTTTCTCAGTGATATATTCCTAAGAACATATGGAATGAAAGGCATCGGCTAAATAAAATCACCATACCCTATTCTTTGGAAGAGGTATTGTAATTTTTACTAGCAAAGATATTAAAATGGTCTGTTCAAGGGAAATTATAAAAGAAAAATGATTTCATATACAAATTGAATAACAATTTAAAACTATCTTAACTATGTGTGACAAAAAGTTATAGTATATTACACAGCTTACCTATTATTATTCAGATAAATATGCATTAAAAAAGCAATAAACTTCAATTTGTGAATTTTTATCGTGACATTATTGAAACCTATTGTCTCTCTTTACACTTACCATGTAAAGTACATTTTAAGTAATTTAAAATAATATGACATGGCACTTAATTATTTAAAAGAAGAACCAAACTATCTCTGGTAATGGAAAATTATGATTGAATTGTCAAATAATTATATAACAGTTGAGGACTCATAAATAGCTGAAAAGTTTCCCAATATGATTAGAAATTTGAAAAAAGTTGAATTTTTCTGATAATTAGTGATGTTGAACACCTCTTCATGTGCTTTTTTTTTTTTTAAACATATTCTTTGGAGAAATTTCTACTTATATTCTTTGCTCATTTTTAAATTGTTTTTTTTTTTGTTTGGTTTCATTTGCTATTGAGTTGTAGGAGCTCCTCATGTATTTTTGCCATTAACCTCTTATCAGATGTGATTTGTAAATATTTTCTCCCATTCCATGAATTGTTTTATGCCTCTGTTGTTTCCTTTGCTGTGTAGAAACTTAAATTTGATGGAGTCCCACTTGTATATTTTTGTTTTTGTTGCTTATATTGTTGGTGTCATATGCAATAAATCATTTCCTAGACCAACGTCAGGATGCTTTTCCCCTGTGATTTTTTTCTAGAGTTTTACAGTTTTAAATCTTACATAAAACAAGGAGATATCACTTCACATGTATTATGGTGGCGATTGTAAAAAAAGATAACAAATGTTGGCGAGGATGTGGAGAAATCGATGCCATTGTACATGATTTGTGAGAATGTAAAATGATGCAATTGCTATGAAAAACAGTATAAAAGGTCCTCAAAAAATTAAAAAATAGAACTAGCATATATCATCCAACAATGCCACTTATTGAAATGTATCTAAAATAATTAAAATCTGGATCTTGAAAAGACATCTGCCCTCTCATGTTTGTTGCAGTTTTATTCGCAATAGCCAATATACAGAAACTACTTAAATATCTATTGACAGATGAATGGATAAACAAAATGTGGCATATGTATTATTCAGCCTCAAAAAAGAAAGAAATTCTGGACAGTTGCGGTGACTCATGCCTGTAATCCCAGCACTTTGGGAGGATGAGGCAGGTGGTTCACCTGAAGTCAGGAGTACGAGACCAACTCCTTCTCTACTAAAAATACAAAAATTGGCCAAGTGTGTTGGCATATGCCTGTAGTCCCAGCTATTCGGGAGGATCGCTTGATCCTGGGAGGCGGAAGTTGCTGTGAGCAGAGATCGCACCACTGCACTACAGCCTGGGGGATAGAGCGAGCCTCTGTCTCAAATAAATAAATAAATAAAGACATAAATACGAGATTCTGCCATATACAACAGCATAGATGAACTTGGAAGACATTATGCTAAGTGGAATAGCCAATCACAAAGGACAAACAATTTATGATTCACTTATATGAGTTATTCAAAAAAGTCAAACTCAGAAAAACAACTGAATGGAGGTTTCTAGGGGCAGAGGGCGGGAGAAATGGAAATTGCTATTTAATAGGTATACAGTTTTAGTTGTACAAGATAAGTAAGTTCTACAGATCTGTCACAACTTTGTTCCTATAGTTAACAATATTGTACTGAATACTTAAAACTTTGTGAAGAGGGTATATCTCACATTAACATTTAGACAACTATAAGAATAGATATATTTTTTAAAAAGGAAATTTGAGAGTTGACATGATCATTAAAATGTCACAAATTTGGGTAATTTCTCATAACTTTCATCTCACATAATTTGAGTGTGTTCATTTGAACATTCTTTACCCAGGGTCTTAATAGTTAATATACAAATAATTTTGTGCTAAAAAATAATTACAAATAATAAATAACACATTTACACATTTAAGGAGGCCAATTTAATTTTCATAGACTTTCACACTTCTATGTGCACTAAAATCAGTAAGAGTGACACAGCCAACCATTTCCCAAACTCATTTTGTGGTAGAAAGCTACAGAAGAAGATACCTTTTGGGAATGTCATTCTATTGCAATGCTTTCAAACTATCTGGGGTAAAGGATTAAAAATATCTACTTTGTGTAGGCTAATACTTTTATAACATATAATACAAATTATTATAAAAATAAAATAAATACATACAAAAAGATGGCCATCTAATTTTATAATCAGATCTAAAAAAAATTATGTCTAGATACTATTAAGCATTCCTATAGACTTACTCTCATGTTGTATACTTCATCTCATCAGGTTTTGAAAACACATACCTCTTTACTGGCAACAATGCAAGGGACAGATTTTAAGTAGTAATGCTTGCTAGAATATACTTTGTGAAACAGGCCTTGAGGTAAAATACTCCATTGCTCCTTCTATAGCCTCAATGACTAAATGAAAGAAGTGTAGTACAACTTTTGCTTAAAATTTCTGTAGAAGATAACCTAACTCGTTTTTTCAATTTTCTTCCACCCTCTCTCTCCTGTTCTGTTTTCATTCTTCCTTTTTTTCCTTTAATAATGATCCATTATTCAAAAAAGCTTTATTTAAACTATATAAGAAGAAAAGTGTGATGTAAAATTCTGTACCAGATATGGATACTGTGGGAAATACAAAATAATGATAAAATATATGTTCTCCTGTTAGGGAGATGGTATGTACATAAGTAATTTGTAATATAAGTGCAATAATGCCACAAGAGAATATCATAGTTTGCTACAGGAATTCAGTAGACACTTTTAGTTTTAAAAAATGATTGTCATATTTGTTTCAGTTTCCACGGATTTGTAGATTTATGCTCTCAGTAGTTATACAGCAAGTCTAATGTTTCCGCAATTCAGCCAGCTTGTATATATCTGAAAACAGCTATCATTTCCACTCAACATCTACTCTTTCTAACACTTAAAATCACCAGTTCTAGCAATCATTTGTTTGGCAATGACATCATTCTATATTACTCAAACCAGTTATTTCATTTATTTCACAAGTATGTTGTACTGACTATAAAATAAAATGAAGCTTACTAAGTTACCTTGTCATTTATGTAAAATCAAATGACATAGATGATCTTCAGTCAGCTAATTACCTTCAGGTCATAGGACTGGGAAGATTGTTTTGTATGTTTGATAAAGTTGTTTAGAAGCTTATCAATTTTACTAATCTTTTCAAACAAACAACTTTTGGTTAAATTGATTTTTCTCTGTTGATTTTCTGTTTCACTGATTTCTGCTTATGTTTTATTACTTCCTTATACCTGTTTACTTTTATATAAATTGCTCTTCTTTTTCTAGGTTCTCAAGGTAGTTGGTGAGATCATTGATTTTTAGCTCTTTCTTATTTTTTAATGTAAGTATTGATTGCTATAAATTTCACTCTAAGCACTACTTTATTTGTTCACACACACTTTGATATGTTGCATTTTCATGTTAATACAGTTTTAAATAAATACTAAATTCTTGTGACTTTTTTGGTATATTAATTTATTTGGAGGTGTGTTAAGTTCCAAATACTTGTGTATTTTCCACATATATTTCTGATATTAATATATAGTTTAATTCAATTGCT
This sequence comes from Rhinopithecus bieti, assembly GCF_001698545.2. Lineage (NCBI taxonomy): Eukaryota > Metazoa > Chordata > Mammalia > Primates > Cercopithecidae > Rhinopithecus > Rhinopithecus bieti. The sequence continues at coordinate 924,190 of NW_016804856.1, forward strand.
GTCAGGTAACATTATAATTTGAAATTTATTGAGAATCATTTTATGGCTCAGGATACTCTTTATCTTGGTGTATGATACCTGTGCATGAGAGAGCAATGTATATTCTACTATAAATTACACTTAGGTCTAGTTTGTTGGTAACATTTTTGAATAAGATCTCTATATCCTTAATATTTTTTTTAAACTTCTCAATTACTCAGAGAAGAGTGTTGAAATATCCAACTATGATTCTAAATTTCTGGAGTTCTCCTTTTAGTAACAGTAAATTTTGTATTTGCACTTTTAAAGCTCTGTTATTATATACATTCATTTTAATAATTTTTGTAATTAATGAAATAACCATTTTGTCATTATTGTAGCTTCCTCTTAATTACTGGTAAAACTCTTTACTCTGAAGTTTACTTCTTCTGATATGTAGTAGAGCTACTCCAGTATTCCTATAATTAGTGTTTGTAGACTTTTAAATATTTTCTTTAAACCTTTGTTTTTATATTTAAGATACATTACTTGCTTAGCAATATCGTTCTACTAATTAGAGTGTTTAGACCATTTACATTTAATATAATTACTGATGTGGTTAATTTTAAATCTACTATTTTGCTATTTGTTTTCTACTTTGTTTCTCTTTTTTCTCCTTTTTGGTAAATTTAATTTTTTTAGGGTTACACTTTATCTTCAGTATTAGAGAAATTTAAATCTTTTTTTGTTTAGTGATTATTCTAGGGTTTATGATATACATTTTTCCTTACCAATATCTAACTTCAAACAATAACAATAGTGTGACACTTGATATATAAGTGCTTTCAACATTGTACTCCATTCCCCACCCTCCATATGTTTTCTGACATTTGTGTTGATCTTACAATGCATTGTTACTACTTTCAGTCATGGTTATGTAAATAAAGAAAAAACATTTTTTATATTTTCCTATATATTTGCCTTTTTCTCGACTGGTCTTCGTTTTTTTTTTATATAGATTACTTTTCATGTGGTATAAATTTTCCCCTAGCTAAATAATTTTCTGTAAAATATACTGTAATTCATACCTCCAGTGATGAATTCTGTTTCTAATGATTGGGAAATAATCTTGATTATGCTCTTTGAAACAAATTTTTGATGATGTAGACATTAATATGTCACAGTTGTTATTCCATTGTCTGTTGACCAGGAGAGTTTCTGCTGAGAAGTCTATTGTTAATTTCTTTTTTGCTCTCTCTCCTCTGGTGCTTTTAATGTTTTCAGCTTTATCAGTGGATTTTGGAAATTTGGTTATGATGTACTTTGGTGTATTTTTCTTCACATTTCTTCTGATTTGATACATGAGAGTTTCCTGAACCTGTGTGTTTACAATTTTTATCAAATTTGGGAAAGTGTTGGCCACTATTTCTATAAACATTTTTCTGTCCCTCTTCCCATTCCTTTCTCAGTTTCCAGTTACATGTGTGTTATACTGCTCAATATTGTTACATAGGTCACTTCTGTTGTATTCGTTGAAGTCTTTAATCTCTTTGATGCTGTTGCTATGTTTTCAAGTTCTGAACTTTTTCCTGCAATATCTACTCTGCTGTAAATCCAATTCAGTGCATTTTTAACTTTAGATATTATTTTATTTGCAAAGAAGTGACAGCTTAAGATAATTTATATATCATATTTTCTAAAATATATAATTTTGTTTTTATTCATAGATGTTTCATTTGTATCTCATTTGTTTATGGTGTTATGTACTTGAATATATTTATAAAATTTATATTAGCAGTCTTGAAGTTGTTATTCACTAATTTCATTTCTGTCATTTATGTTTTATGGATGTTTTCCTTTAGTAACATATACATATTTCCTTTCCTCTTGGGAGGTTTGTTACATTTTGACTGATTGTCAGATATTGTTAAATTTTTGTAGCTGAGTACTGGATTTTTTATGTTCTCTTAAAAAAGTGTGGATTTGATTCTGGGAGGCATTTTAAGTTATTTCAGAATAAATATGATATTTTTTAAGCTTGATAAATTAATTTTAAGGTTTTTGGAAATATGAGTCCAGATTAGTCATTGTTCAGACTCTAGCCTCATTACTAAGGTATGACTCTTTATGCAGTATTATATTTTGTCTTTTATTTTGAGGTCTCTCTGTTCTACCTAATGAGAATCAAACTACTCTTAGAGATATGTGAGCTATGGATACTTTTTAGTCTATTTATTACTCCATATATGGGGAATTTTAAACAAGGCATGCACAGTTCATCACTCATCTAAAGACCTATCTGATTTTGTATTCTGATGCAAATTCTAGCCACTTTAGACTCTCTGAATGCCAACATGTGTATCCTCTATTCAATGAGACTCCAGGTTCTGGGTTCCTACTATCTGCAATGCAGCAATAAAATTGACTCAAGGATGTAGTTGGTGAAATCACAAGGCTCATCTCATTCTATTTGATAAAATACTACTTAACAAAATGAACAAGCTACTGATACATGCAATAATGAATGGATTTCAATGCATTCTGCTAAGGGTTAAAAAAAAGCTAATCTCAAAAGTTCACATGCTATATGATTCAATTTATATATTCTTGAAATGACAAAATTATAGACATGGAAGAAAGATTAGTGGTTTCCAAGAATTAGTGGTTTCCACCATTCCAAGGATGGTGGTTATTAGGTTAGTGTAATTATAATGGAACCACATGAGGGAGACCTTTCTGTTTATGGAATAGATTGGTAGCTTGATTGCAGTGTTGGTTATACAAAACAATATATGTGATAAAATGGTATAAAACTATACAAGTTGTAGCAATGTCAATTTCTTAGTTTGCTATTGTGTTTAGTTACATAAGTTGTGTCTAGGAGGGAAATGAAATGAAGTGTACATAGGAACTCTCTACTTTTTCTGCATCTATTGAGATAATCACATGGTTTTTGTCATTGATTTTATGCGATAGATTATGTTTATTGATTTATGTATGTTAAAAGAGCCTTGCATCCCAGGGATGAAGCCAACTTGATTATGGTGAATAAGCTTTTTGATGTGTTGCTGGATTCAGTTTGCCAGTATTTTATTGAGGATATTCTCATCATCATCAATGTTCATCAGGGATATTGGCCCGAAGTTTTATTTTTTGTTGTGTCTTTGCCAGGTTTTGGTATTAGGATGATGCTGACTTCATAAAATGAGTTAGGGAAGAGTCTCTCCTTTTAAATTGTTAGAATAGTTTCAGAAAGAATGGTACCAGCTTCTCTTTGTCCCTCTGGTAGAATTCGGCTGGAGCACAAATGTTTAAATCTTTTCTTTTGAAATTCTATCTTAAAGATTAAAAACTATTGAAATAATAAAGTTCCTAAAATCAATGGTTAAAGAAAGAAAATAATTTAAAAAACAAATTTTTCGAAATATTTCTGGGAATTTAAGGGAAAATAAGACAAAATTAAAGCAGAGTAAAGAGAGAAGCGTCAGAAATTCTTGTTCTGACAAGAAGTATGGTGCAATGTTAGGTAAATATAAAAGATTCTGTTAGAATTCCATCACTCATCTTATGAGGAACATTAAGGTGCTGCATATGACGGAAACTGTTATGGAGGTAGATGGAAAGCTCTCCATTTTAAGTACATTCATTGCTTCAGATCAAGAAAGTTCAAAAGCAACAACTTTGGTTTACTGACATCGAATAAACAAAATGTAAATTATATATTATAATTTATGGAAGACATGACAAGTTTTGTGAACTGAAGGAAATCTTGAATTTACAGATCCAGAAATGCCAGGTAAGAACTAGTTATATCATGGCCACTTGTTTTATAATGGTAAAGACAGCATTTTACAAATCATCAGACAAAAAATCCATACAATTTATCTATAAAGGAATGGACCACTATAGACTTTAGTCCATAATATAGAACACCAGAAGACAATGATTCAAGGTGTGGTTCAATAATTTGATATCTAAAAAATGTCATTTTTGTAATACTGCAAAGAAAACAATCCCTAGACACATGATCATTAATTCTGTGGTACTAGGGGATGTTATTGTAGGACATCATATTATCGTGTAGAGCCAATGTCTTGTTGGTTTCAACTGAATTCTGTAAGAGAAGAACTTAGTCTGGAGCAGCCAATTTGAAAGCAGAGGTAAAAGGAGAAGTGTTATGGAAACTATCCAGGAAAGTTGCTTAAAAGAGCCAATTTAACTGGAAGAACTATCACTCTTGCATTCTCTTCTTTCTTCGGGACTGCAAACATTCTATTTAATGGCTGCAGCTCTAGCATCTTTCTTGGATTATGAGGTAATCTTGAGAATGGAAGCCAAGCCCTTTGAGGTAAAGTAGAAAGTTAAACACTTTAGTCACTGGTGGATTGCCTGCCTCTAGGTTTCCTCAATGTAAGGCAGAAATACACTATCTTATTTAAATCGATATTCTTTTGAAATTTTTTCTGTGTTGTCCAAACCACTTTTTATCTTGTAAAACTGTATATAATAAGTAAACAAAATTCTGTCCAGGAATATAGTTACTAAGGTAAAATAAATAGTTTCACAACTGAACTACGTAAATTGCCATGCAAACAAATAATTATTAGGAGATGAAAGAGTCATGGAATTTCACTGATTACAACATTAAAGCTTAATCACTATGTTATTATGTGCTATATTCCTGCCTTGTAGAATACTGATTCAAGCATCTAATTCTTTACATTAATTTTGTTATCATTTGTCTTTTCCAGGTAGTAGTACTTTCTGTGAAATAAGAACATTTAAACATAAATGTTGAAAGCACCACCCATAAACATTGGAAGATACTGCTTAGGAAGTTTGGCCTGAAATTCGAAAGATTTCCCTCCAACTATGAGAAAATGAGTCATTATTAACTGAGGGCAAACTTATTGGCTTACAGTGGTAAGAGGAATCTGCCCACCAAAATAGTAATGGAACAGGTTAGAAACATTGTTTTTAGTCTTTTAGTCATTCATTTGAAGACTGTTGTGTCTTGCTGAATATGACTCTTACTAAAGGACTTGTACATGGACAAACATTTCTAACTGATTAACCTTCAATATGTTATAGTATATTGGAGAAATTTTGGAGCAGGCATATTGAAAACTAATATCTATGAACCTATTAAAGTTCAACCACCAGTATTTTGAATATTGATCATTTTAAAAATTATTATTCCCTGTAAAGATGCATAACCTGAAGAGACTTATTTTGAAATGATTAGTTAAAAATTTTATCTGAAGAACAAAAGCCAATTCTGGGTGATGGAGAATTTAAAGTTCTGAAATGTTAAACTTCAATGTGTTTTAAAAATACAATTGAAAGTTTTACTGAGGTCAGGAGATTGAGACCATCCTGGCTAACATGGTGAAACCCTGTCTCTACTAAAAATACCAAAAACAAAACAAAACAAAACAAAAATTAGCCAGGCGTGATGGTGGGTGCCTGTAGTCACAGCAACTTGGGAGACTGAGGCAGGAGAATGACGTGAACCCTGGAGGTAGAGCTTGCAGTGAGCTGAGATCGAGCCACTGCACTCCAGCCTGGGTGACAGAGCGAGACTCCGTCAACAAACAAACAAAAAGCACACACACACACACACACACACACACACACACACACACACACAATGGAAAAGAATGATAGAAATGAAGACCAATGTAATGGCATTCATTTGAAACTATGAAATTTTCAGTTTTAGAATAAGAATTGAAAAATATTTTGAATTTATATATATGTTTGGAAAATAAGTAACTTCCTCAGATATCCTAAAATATTGGTTTATATATAGTTAAAATATATTTACTACAGTTTACCACATTCCAGAAAGAACAACAATACGCAATATAACAAATAGCACATTGCTGCTAAAAATACCTTAATTTTAAATTTATTTGAATTATTGGTGTTTTCATGGGGCTGCCTTGAGGAGTCAAATAAAAATCTAAAATTGACAGGCATATACACATATATATGTATATATACACTATATATCCCTGGAGCCTCTACATATCTCATAAACCATGTCTCTGGTTCCCTGGTCATAGGCACCACAGGTGGCTATGTGAACTAAAACAGGCCAAAGGGATTCTCCCTTGGAACTTATACAATTAAGAATCACAAAAAAAAAGCGTTAATACTAACTCTCATCAGTTAGTAAAGCCATAGGATTTCATAAATTCAGGAGTCACGTTTTGTGTCTTGAAAAGTCTTGTGTCTTGAAAAGTGGAGAAAGTCAGGAATGTAAAATGATGTCTGAAACCAGAAAACAAAAATTAAAACAAATTATCTCTATGTAAAATAAAATTAAATTAAAAAGGGAGAGAGGATGAAAGAGCCCTGGAAACATTACCTAGTTGCTTAGTTCTAGTTGTCCGTAAGTGCCAGTCACGTCCCCATTCTTCACAGAGCTTTCCTGTTTAAATTTACTTGTCTGTTCATGTCTTTTGCCCACTTGTTGATATATTTTTTTCGTGCTAATTTGTTTCAGTTTGTTGTAGATTCTGGATATTGGTCTTTTGTCAGTTTATAGATTGCGAAGATTTTCTCCCACTCTGTGGGTTGTCTGTTTACTCTGTTGACTCTTCCTCTTTTTTGCCTTGCAAAAGCTTTTTAATTAAATATACAAATGGACAACAAACATATGAAAAAAAATGCTCAACATCACTAATGATCAGAGAAATGCAAATCAAAACCACAATGTGATATCACCTTACTTCCACAAGAATGGCCATAATCAAAACAAGTGAAAAAATAATAGATGTTGGTGCGGATGAGGTGAAAAGAGAACACTTCAACACTGCTGGCGGGAGTGTAAACTAGTACTATCACTATGGAAAACAGTGTGGAGATTCCTTAAAGAACTAAAAGTAGAGGTGCCATTTGATCCAGCAATCCTACTACTGGGTATCTACCCAGAGGAAAAGAAGTCATTTCCTAAAAAGATACTTGCACACGCATGTTTGTAGCGACACAATTTGCAATTGCAAAAGTGTGGAACCAACCCAAATGCCCATCGATCAATCAGTGGATAAAGAAAATGTGGTATATTCATATGAAGGAATACTAATCAGCCATAAAGATAAATGAATTAATGGCATTTGCAGCAACCTGGGTGGGCCTGAAGACTATTATTCTAAGTGAAGCAACTCAGGCATGGAAAACCAAACATCGTATTTCTCATTCATAAGTGGACGCTAAACCATGAGGAGGCAAAGGCAGAAGAATGACACAGTGGACACAATGGAGACTCAGGGGGGAAGAGTGGGAAGGGGGTGAGGGATAAAAGACTACAAAGACTACAAATATGGTGCAGTATGCTGCTTGGGTGATGGGTGCACCAAAATCTCACAAATCACCACTAAACAACTTATTCATGTAACCAAATAATACCTGTTCCCTAGAAACCTATGGAAATAAAAATTTAATTGAAAAAAACCTTACTTGTGTTTCAGGAGCCACTATCTTTCCTGTTTCAATTAAGTCTCTGTTATTTGCATCTGAGAAAAAGTATCTGATTGATGTAGAATTTGGGGAGGCAGTGAATACTCTACCAGCTGGATGAAAAGTCAGCAGTATTTATTAGAAGGAGCAAAGTAGTTTTGTTAAATAAGACATTGGGCATATGTCTTGAGCTCTGAGAGATAGCTAGCTATAAGAAACTTGAGCAAATGTAAATATATTACAGCCCTCAGCAAAGGGTTTTAAGATTGAGATAATTTATCAAACCCTCTGAAAAGTTATACAGAACAACACAAGTATATAGATTTTTTCTCAAATCAGCATTATTGAGGTATAATTTACATGTTACAAAACTGCTTATATTAAGTGTGCATTTCAATGAGTTTTGACTGATATATACATCTCTACTATGCTCAAAATGTAGAATATTTCCATTGTTCCCCCAAATATTCTCCTATATTTTGTAGCTAAATTCCCCTACTCTTAATTCTCAAGAAAAAACTAATCTGCTTTTTGTCATTATAGATTAATTTTGCCTGTTCTAGAATTTTTTATAAATAGAATCATGCAGTAAACATTTTTGCATCCAGGTTCCTTTTCACACTCTAATATTTTTTAGATTCTTCTATGTAGTTGCTTCTAGTATTAGTGCATACTTTTTGAAAAATATCACAAATTGTTTAGTATTCATATGTTTATGAATTCCTGAGGTGTTTCTAAATTGGGACTAATAGAATAAAGTTGCTATAAATATTCTTTCATGAGTTTTGTTTTCTTTCTTTAAATTTGATTTTTGTGGCATGGAAGTTATCAAACATATAGAAAAGCAGAAATTTTACAATGAGTCCCCATGCAACCACTGATTATTCTACTATTAACATTTTACTATAATTGATTTGTCATTTTTTGTCTATTTTTATTTCTCAATCCATTTTATTATTATTATGAATTTCAAAGTTAGCTAGAAATATTAGTAAATGTCACCATAAATATTTTAGCATATATATCATTAAGCACAGTTTAATGTATACTTGCTGTTCTCATTTTTCTTCTAGGGTAAAATTTATGTAAAGTAAAATGCATAAAGTGTACCTTCCTGATTTTAACATATTTATATAGTGACCCAAACCTGTACTAATATCTGGAACATTAGTAGCACACAAACGGTTCTCCCATGCTCTCAAACTCTGCCCCTACCACCAAACGGCTAACATTTAAAAAAATTTTTTTATCTTAAACACATTCCACTAGTTCATAAAATTTCAATGAGTGTAACCATATAATATAGACATACAGGGCATCTTTATTCAGCATGTTTTTGATATTTATCCATGTTGTATATATCAGTAGTTTATTCCTTTTTATTACCAAATACCATTCTATTGTATGGATATACCACAGCATGTTTATGCATTCTAGTATTAATGACACATTACCTGTTTCCAGTTTTGGGTTGTTGTAAAAATTTACTGTACATGTATTTTTGTGGACATATGTTTTCATTGGGCTTAATTATCTGTAGGTAAAATTTCTGATCTAGAGTATGTGCTATTTAGCTTTATTACAAATGGGCACATCTTTTTCTGCAGGGGTTGTACCTTTTTACCACCAACATTTTTGAGAATCTGTTGGTATTGTTCATTCTTTAAATTTTACCACTTTGATAACACTTAAGTATTCCCTATCTATTCTTTTTTTTTAAAAACTAAATTTTATTTTTTAGAGCAGTTTTAGGATCAAAGAAAAATTTAGCAAATTTAGCAGAAGGCATATAGCATTCCCATATATGCCCATAGCCCCCACAGAGGCAGAGCCTCCACCATTATCAGCATACCCCATCAGGGTGATACATTTTTTACAATTGACGAGCCTGCGCTGACACATTATCATCACCCAAAGTCATAGTTTACACCAGCATTCACTTTTGGTGTTGTACATTCTATTGAACAAATGTATAATGAAATACATCCACCATGGTAGTATCATACAGAACAGTTTTAGTGCCCTAAGAATCTTCTGCACTCTGCTTGTTTATCTCCCTTTCCCTGCTAACCACTGACAATCACTGATCTTTTTAATTTTTCCATAATTCTGTCTCCAGAATGTCATGCTGGAAGACAACATTGTCACAATGTCAGTTATTTCCAAGTTGATTAATAGATTCAATGCAATCCCAAACAAAATTCCAGCAATCTAGTTTTTAGATATTGATGAATTGATTATAAAGTTTATACCGAGAGGCAAAAGATCCAGAATAGCCAACACGATATTGAAGGAGAAGAACAAAATTTGAGGACGCTACCTGACTTCAAGAATTACTATTACTCTGTTGTGATCAAGAAAATGTGGTATTAGTGAAAGAATAAATAGATCAATGGAACAGAGTAAATAAGTAGACTCACTTTGATAAAGACCAGTTGACTTTGATCAGTTGTCAAAGATAAAGATCAGTTGTCAAAGTCAACTGATCTTTGAAAAAGAAACAAGGACAATACAATGAAGAAAAGATAGCCTTTTGAAACAACGGTTCTGGAACAACTAGACATTAATATGGAAAAAGAAAGAATCGCACATCCTTCACAAAATTACAGTGGATCACAGACCTAAACGTATAACATAAAATTATAAAACTCCTAGAAGATAACATAAAAGAAAATCAAGATGACCTTGGGTTAGGCAATGACATTTAGATACACCAAGGCACAATCCATTAAAGAAATGTGTGTGTGTGTGCGTGTTTGTGTATGTATATATATATATATATATATTTATTTATTTATTGAGACAGTCTTACTCTGTCACCCAGGCTGGAGTGCAGTGGCCTGATCTTGGCTCACTGAAACCTCAGCCTCCTGGGTTCAAATGATTCTTCCGCCTCAGCTTTCTGAGTAGCTGGGATTACAGACATGCGTCACCATGCCCAGCTAATTTTAGTAGAGATGGGGTTTCACTGTGTTGGTCAGGCTAGTCTTAAACTCCTAACCTCAGGGGATCTATCTGCCTATGCCTCCCAAAGTGTTGAGATTACAGGCGTGAGCCACCTCGCCAGGCCCATTAAATAAATAACTGATTAGCTAGACTTCACTAAAATTTTCACAATTCTGCTCAAGGAAAGACACTGTCAAAATAATGAAAAGACAAGCCACACCTTAAAAAAAAATTGCAAAAGCCACATTTAATAAAGAATTGTCATCTAAAATATGCAAATATCTCTTAAAACTCAGCAATAAGAATACCAACAACTTAATTAAAAACTGCACCAAAGAGCTTAACAGACACCTCATTACAAATATACAGATGGGAAATAAACGCATAAAAAATTGTCCAAATTTGATCTTTATCTAATTTTTGTCTATTTGTACTCATTACATTTTATATTAAGTTTAGAACCAGTTTTGCATTATCTACAAACATTTCTTCTGGAATTATGGTTGAGATTGGTTTGAACTTGTACATTAATTTGAGAATAATTCTTCAAATTATGGAGTCTTAACAATCCATAACCATGATATATCTCTCAAGTCTTCCTTTTTAATTTACAGTTGTACTAATTTTATTGCATGCATTTAAGGTATACAATGTATTTTTAACTTTTAAAAAATCTCCACAGGTTATCGGGGAATATGAATATGTTGTTTAGTGGTGATTTGTGAGATTTTGGTGCGCCCATCACCCCAACAGCACACCGTACCCTATTTGTAGTCTTTTATACTTCACCCCCTTCCCACCCTTTCCCCATGAGTCTCCAAAGTCCATTGTGTCATTCTTAATGCCTTTGCCTCCTCATGGCTTTGCTCCTACTTATAAGTGAGAAAATAAGATGTTTGGTTTTCCATTCCTCAGTTACTTCACTTAGAATAATAGTCTCCAATCCCACGCAAGTTGCTGCAAATACCACTAGTTCGTTTTTTTATGGCTGACTAGTATTCCATCATATAAATATACCACATTTTCATTATCCAGTAGTTGACTGGTGGGCATTTGGATTGGTTCCACATTTTTGCAATTGCAAATTGTGCTGCTATGGACATGCATGTGCAAGTATCTTTTTAGGAAAATGACTTCTTTTCCTCTGGGTAGATACCCAGTAGTGGGATTGCTGGATCAAATGGTAGTTCTACTTTTAGATCTTTAAGGAATCTCCACACTGTTTTCCACAGTGATTTTACTAGTTTACATTCCTGCCAGCAGTGTTGAAGTGTTCCCTTTTCACTGCATCCATGCCAACATCTATTATTTATTTATTTGTTTGATTATGGCTATTCTTGTGGAAGTAAGGTGGTATCACATTGTGGTTTTGATTTGCATTTCTCTGATCATTAGTGATGTTGAGCATTTTTTCATATGTTTATCAGTGATTTGTATATTTAATTCAATTCACAAGCTTTTCCATGGTGAAAGGAACAGTCAACAGACAAATACATATTCCCCCTAAAATGTGGTATATTTATATGATGGAATACTACTCATATTTTCCTTCAAATATGTTTTCCAAACTTTTAGACTTCTCTATTTCTTCAGGAACACTGATTATTCTTAGGTTTCATCATTTAACACAATCCTAGACTTTTTGGAGGCTTTGTTCATATTTTCTTAATCTTTTTTGTCATTGTTGGATTGAGTTAATTCAAAGACCTTGTCTTTGAGTTCTGAAGTTCTTTCTTCTACTTGATGAATTACATTGCTGAGACCTTCCAAAGCATTTTGCATTTCTCTAAATGTCTCCACTTTTTCCTAAAGTTTTTTTATTTGTGCTATTTTTTTTTGACTATTTCTCCCTTCACTTGTTGTATCCTTGTTTTGATTTCTTTACATTGGGCTTCACCTTTCTCTGGTGCCTCTCTGATTAGCTTAGTAACTAACCTCCTGAATTCTCTATCAGGTAAATCAGTGATTTCTTGTTGGTTTGGGTCCATTGCTGGTGAGTTAGTGTGATTTGTTGGGGGTGTTAAAGAACTTATTTTGTCATATTACCAGAGTTGGTTTTGTTTCTTCTCATTTGTGTAGGCTCTGTCAGAGGGAAAGTCTAGGGTTGAAGGCTGTTCTTCACAGTCTTTTGTCTCACAGGGAGTTCCCTTGATGCAGTACTCTCCCACTTTTCCTATGGATGTGTCTTCCTGTGAGCCAAGCTGAAGTGACTGTTACCTCTCTTCTGGATTTAGCCACCTAGCAAGTCTACTAGACTCCGGGCTGGTACTGAGTGTTATCTGCACAGAGTTCTATGATGTGAACATTCTGTGGGTCTCTCAGTCATGAATACCAGCACCTGTTTTGGTGGAGGTCGCAGGGAGGTGAAATGGACTCTGTAAGCGTTCTTAGCTTTGGTGGTTTAATGCACTATTTTTGTTCTTGTTGGCCTCCTGCCAGGAAGTGGCGCTTTCCAGAGAGCATCAGCTGTGGTAGTATGGGGAAGAACAGACGGTGAATGGGTGGAGCCCTAAAACTCTCAAGGGTGTATGCCCTTTGTTTTTAGTTACCAGGGTGGATAGGGAAGGACCATTAGGTCGGGGCATGACTAAGAGCGTAGGACCTCAGACTGTCCTTGGACAGGTCTTGCTGCAGCTGCTGTGGGAGATGAGAGTGAGATTCCCAGGTCAATGGAGTTATATTTCTGGAAGGATTATGACTAACCTTACTGTGTCATGCAGGTTGTCAGGAAAGTGGGGGAAAGCTGGCAGTCACAGGTCTCATCCAGCTGCCACCCAATCTGAAGGGCCAGTCTACTCTCCCTGTGTCCCACCCCTAACAGCACCAATTCTGTTTCCAGGCAGTGGGTAAACAGGGCTGAGAACTTGCCCCAGGCTACCTGCCTACCAGCCGGGAAAGCAAATATGGCTTTCCTTCTACCCCCACAGGTGGAGTCTCCATACCAGATTCACGAGTTCTGGCCAGGAGGCTTCTTGATCAGTTCAAATTATAACATAGTTCGGCTGAAGACTTCCTTTTCCCTGTCGCCTTTTCCCAGTGCCTCTGGCCATCCTCCTGGAGGACCCCTGTGAGGCCAGGCAGAAACGGGTTGCTGGGGGACACAGTGAGCTCCCAAAGCTTTTCCCACTGCTTCACCTACTCCTGTATTTCCCTCAGTTCTCCAAGTTGACTCAGCTTCAGGTAACGTCAATATCTTCTCTTGATCTAGATCTTCAGTTTTCCTATTGGGAGGGAAGTGATGTGTTCAGGGTTGGACGATCTCCCTTTCCCACTTTCACTTAGTATTTGGTGTTTGGGCACTTACAGTATTTGGGTGTCTCCTGGGTCCCGCAGGAGCAATCTGCTTCCTTCAGGGGGGTCTGTGGGCCCTCTCAGGTCTCCTGATTTATCCCTGCAGTCATTCTGGAGCAACAGTTCACGATGTGGGCCTCCAAATGCTCCTCTGTCTGTTCGAATCAGAGCTGCAACCTAGTCCTGCCTCCTGTCTGTCATGATCCTCCAAAAATTCCTAAACATTTTTAAACTTATATATAATAGATGTACATAGTTTTGGGCTAAATAGGGTAATTTAATACATTCATATAAATTGTGGATCAAATCTGGGTAAAGGGGGTGTCCATTATCTTAAATATTTCTCTTTTCTTTAGGCTAAACATTCAAGTTATTCCCTTCTTGCTATTTTGAAATGTACAGTAGATACATATACTTGGTGAAGTGATTACTACAGTCAAGCAAATTAGCATAATTTGTATCATCACATGTCTTTTTTATTTTGTGCTAAGATTACCTAAAACTCACTTTCTTGGCAAATAACCAGTATACAATACAATATTAAATATAGTCCTCACGTTGTACATTTGATATCTAAACTTATCCATTCTACATAAATGCAACTTTGTACCCTTTGATCAATATCTCAGGACACCCTTCCCTGCCACCACCTTGGTAATCACTGTTTTACTCTGTTTCTATGTAGTCAACTTTTTAAAATGTTCTATGTATAAATGAGATCATGAAGCATTTTTCCTTCTGTGGGTGGCTGATTTCACATACTGTAATGTTCTCTAGCTCCATCCATGTTGCTGCACTGCAAATGACAGAATCTTAATTTTTATTAAGTCTCAATGTTTTATTGTGTGTGTGTGTGTGTGTGTGTGTATGCCATAATTTCTTTATCTATGGATCTATGGGATTGGGAGGATTCATACATTGTGTCCCAACTTTCCTGAGGCTCAGCTATGGCTACCAGACCATTTGTTAGATTAAATGAGTTAATAAAATCCTCCCTTTTGTGACTCATCTTTCTTGTGTTTCTGATACCAGCCATAAGAATCCTAATATACCAATAATCTTTAGGCAATATGGGCGCCTTTAGAAATCTGTCAATGATAATGCACGTTAACCAATGATAAAACAAAGTGGAGCTTGCTAAAGACACAACGACAACAACAATAAAAAAGCATTGTTAGAAATACATATTCAAGTCTTCCCAAATATCTACTCTGGTATTTTGTGACTGATACGAACTCAGCATATGTTCATTAATTACCAGGAAAAGAAAATTGGGGGAAAATGATCCATATTCCATATTGGAAAGATATAAAGTTACTTAAGCTAGTTTTATTTAAGTCATTTAAAATTAAGATGTCTTATGTATAAAGTATATGCTTTCTTTCTGTATTTTAATTTTCATTTTACTTAACAGAACTCTGACTTCCACTACATGCTTCTGTAGTTAATGATCAATAAGTAGCAATCAATACTATTAAACTATCAATGAATAAGGAGGGGAAATTTTATTTTCTTTATACAGATGGCCTCTGACTTATGATGTTTTCTACTTTAAAATTGTGTGAAAATGACAAGCCAACTCTCTTCTTGTTATGTGAAGCTGCAGCAAGCTGCAGCTCCTAGTCAGCTATGCAATGACAGTTAAACCATCAACAAATATCAATAACCAAGTATGTTCTAGGAGCTGTTCTCAAAAGTCACAGAAGAGAGAGAAATTGATGACCCTGTTGCTGTTACACCCCCATCATCCAGCAATTAATTTTAGTTCAATGCTTTAAACATTCTTTCGGCCCAGTGTGCTTTCAGCTGTGTAGGGTAATAGTGAGACTCATAAAAAACATTCTGTTTTTTTACTTTCAGTACAGTATTGAATAAATTACATGAGATACTCAACACTTTATTATAAAATATGCTTTTTGTTAGGTGATTTTGTCAAAGTGAATGTTAACGTAAGTGTTGTAAGCATGCTTACGGTAGGCTAATCATGTTTGGTAAGTTAGGTATATTAAATGCTTTTTCAATTTACTGTATTTTCAACTTAAAATGGGCTTCTCAGGATGTAACCCCATCATAAGTTTAGGAGCATCTGAACCTCTTTTCTCTTTCATACATCCCAAGACAAATGTAAAAATAATAACTATAAAACAGATAACTTCAGGTATTATAATTTGAGAAGGAAATATTATTACAAATTAAATCAGTGCATTTTTATGATAATGGACCTAATTTCATATGGTGCCTTGAACACATAAAACACTCTGCAAAATATGGTAATTAATAAGCCTGGTTTTCTATTTGATAGCTTCCCTAGAAATATTAAACATGTGAAATGGGAAAAGCCTTTGATAGTTGGCTTTGAAATTTACATTAAATCAGTACCCTCATAGCTGTTGTATCACTCTGGAATCATGTCTGAGTTGTGATTTTGCAACGATCAGTGGTAGTATTCAAAGTAACACACAATACTTTGGTAGAATTTATGCTGTATCTGAAACTATAATGAACCTAGTCAGCTGCTTGGATCAATCAAGACTTTGTTTTAATTCAGAAAGAAAGCAGATGTAGATTTCCAGTTTGTTATCAGAGTTTGTGATCAAAGACATCAAATCAACTAAAAGTATTTATAGGGAGTGTGTGTGCATCTATATATGTGCATGTGGGTGTATGCGTAACAGAAATAAAGAGGAAGGAAAATTACAAATTTAATTTTATGGACTTACCAACAATGTCCAGCATTAACTAACTGTAAATTCATGTTAATAATTTCCCAAAGCTGTATTTTAAGATATATTATTTCTGCCTTAAAATAAATGCAAACATACATATAACTGAAAACATATTTGAGTATAGAAATACACAACATTACACTTTGTTCTTTACCCAACGCCTTCTTCTCAGCTTCCTTTCTCTTTTTTACAATAACAATCCTAAGACTAATAATCAGCAGACATTAAATCAAGACATGTTAGGAGTCTTAAAATACTACCTGAACCTAGAAGTGTGGACGTCTTACTTGATATGTGCATAATGTTGGGTAAAACAAAACACAAAATTGTCACGAGAAGCCAAAGCTATTAAAACAGACCTTTACTTTTTCACTTTCTTTTAATTCACTTGAACGTTGAGTGTGGACATTGCATATATGGTAAGATTCATGCTGTTATTTAAAAGTTATATTATCAGTTACAGATACATTCTAATTTTTGCATTTACCCTTAAAATAAGTGATGCCCTTTAACATTATGATGTGTAATTATACCACACAAAAAATGATGGGAAAACTTAACAACTAATACGAAATATAAAAAGAAACTTAGAGACTAATTTTTGTTACAAATGTTTAAGAGCATTAGACAATTTCTCCATTTACTTTTCACAAACTAACGATGTCCATTTGGGATACAGAAAACAATGGAGGAGGAAGGTGAAGGAGTACTAAGTTGAATGGCAAAATAGAATGGTTGTGTTTGTACATGGAAAACAGATAAGAGAACAGTAGAACTTGCCTAATTTGCAGTTAGATTTTGTCTTGGCTATTGCATCTAACTGTTATGAACATTTGTGCTTAGCTCTTTGTATAGATATAGATTTTGTTGTTGTTATTTAGAGATGGGGTCTCACTTTGTCACTTACGCTTGAGTGCAGTGTCATGATCATAACTCAATGCAACCTTGAACTGCTGGGCTCAAGTGATCTTCCTGCTTGGTCTTCTGCGTAGCTGGGAATAGAACCACATGCCTGGCTAATTCTGCACTTCCATGACCAGCTAGTTTTTTAAAAAAATGTTTTTTAGAGAGAAGGTATTGCTATGTTATCCAGTTTGGTCTTGACCTGCTGCCCTCAAGTAATCCTCCCATTCAGTTCCCTGAGTAGCTGGGATTATAGGTGTGAGCCACCACGCCCAGCTCAGATGTATATTTTTATTTCATGTAGGTAAATACCTATGAGGAGAATGATTAGACTGTATCGTAAATGTATGTTTTATATTTTAAGAAACTGCTAAACTGGTTTCCAAACTGGCTGTAATATGTTATGTTGCCAGAAGGGTATATAAGAGTTCCAGTTTCTCTATCTTGCCAAAAACGATTATGGTTTGCTTCTTAATTTTAGCCATTCTGATGCTGTATAATGGTATCTCATGGTTGGCTTAATTTTCATATTTCTAATGACTAATGACATTGGCATGATTTCATGTGGTTATTTGTATATTTCCTTCGATGAAGTATCTGTTCAGATATTTTCTCTATTTATAAAATTCTGTTGTTTGATTTCTTGTTACTAAGTCTGAGGGTTACTTTATATTCTGGACATAGTCCTTTATCAAATGTATAATTTTCTTTTTTTTTTTTTTTGAGATGGAGTCTCGCTCTGTCGCCCACACTGGAGTGTGGCATGACCTCAGCTCACTGCAACCTTCGCCTCCCTGGTTCAAGCAAATTATCCTGTCTCAGCCTCCCGAGTAGCTGGGACAACAGGTGCCTGCCACCACACTTGGATAATTTTTGTATTTCTAGTAGAGACGGGGTTTCACCATATTGGTCAGGCTGGTCTCGAACTCCTAACCTCAGGTAATCCACCCTCCTTGGCCTCCCATAGTGCTGGGATTATAGGCGTGAGCCACTGCACTTGGCCATGACTGACTAATCTTAACAAAGATTTTCTCCGTGCGTTCCTATAGAAATGTCATAGTTTTATATGATTTAAACTTATGTCTTATATTTTGGGTTAATTTTAGTGTGATATGAGAGATATGGACAAGAATGTGTTTATTCATTTTTTGATATGGATATCAAAGTGTTTAAACAAAAATTGTTGAAAAGATTATCCTTTTTAACTGAATTGCCTTTGAACCCTTGTCAATAAGAAGTTGTTTATAAATATGTATTTCATTTGGATTATTTTTTATATTCTGTTATTCAATTTGTCTATCTTTATGACAATACAACACTGTCTTGGTAACTGCTATTCCACTAACTTTGCTTGTCTTTATGAAAATTGTTTTTGGCTACTCTCAGATCTTCGCATTTCCATTTGGACTCCCAGTTTGTGAAATTCTACCAGTAATTGTGTTGGATTTTGATTGGCAATGCACTGAGTCAACAGATTAATTTGGGAATAATTAATATCTCAACAATATTGAGTCTTCTAATCCATGAACAAGGTATATCTCTTCACTTAGGTAATCTTTAATTTTTCTCCACACTGTTTTGTAGTTTCTCAGCATTGTTGTACCGGCTTTCCACAGTGAACTTTGAAAATTTGTGTTCTAAGAAATATGTTAATTTCACATATGATTAAATTCAGGAGCATGTTTTTGGATTGATCATTTAAGAGCTGTAGAATATGTAGTAATAGCACTCCTTCTATTTCTAAAATGATAATATGTGTTTTGTCTTTTTGTTCTAACATGGCAGATATTTGTCAGTTTTATTGTTCTCAAATAGCAAGACTTTGGTTTCTACGGTTTTTCTCCTTTGTTTTCCTGGTTTTTAAAATTATGTTGTTTTCTTCTCTCATTATTTTCTTTCTTCTACTTACTTGGTTTTAATTGCCTCTTCTTTTACTGCCTTTTTAAGGTAGAGCTGAAGTTATTGACTTAAGACAATTCGTTTTTTTAAATAAAGCTATTCAATGCAATAAATTTCACCCTAATACTGTTTTACAGCCTTTCACAAAATTTAATATGTTACACTTTCTTAGTAATCAAGTTCAAAATATTCTGTAACATTCCTTTGGTTTTGTTTTTGACTTAGGATCATTTAGATATGTTATTTAATTTAAAATACCTATGGATCTTCCAATTATCTTTTGTTATTGATTTCTAATTTAATTCCATTAGGATTAGAGGCATATTTTGATTAAATTTAATTTTTTTTTTTTTTTTGAGACGGAGTCTCGCTCTGTCGCCCAGGCTGGAGTGCTGTGGCCGGATCTCAGCTCACTGCAAGCTCCGCCTCCTGGGTTCACGCCATTCTCCTGCCTCAGCCTCCCGGGTAGCTGGGACTACAGGCGCCCACCATCTCGCCCGGCTAGTTTTTTGTAGTTTTTAGTAGAGACGGGGTTTCACCGTGTTAGCCAGGATGGTCTCGATCTCCTGACCTTGTGATCCGCCCGTCTCGGCCTCCCAAAGTGCTGGGATTACAGGCTTGAGCCACCGCGCCCGGCCAAAAAAAATTTTTTTAAATGATTGAGATAAAACATTTTATGTTTTTATCTGATATCCTTTCTTCTGCTTCATCATTTCAGCTATTGACACTTGTGTATGCTTCACTAAGTTCTCGTGCTGTGCTTTTCAGCTCCATCCGATCATTTATGTTCTTCTCTAGATGGATTATTCTAATGAGCAGCTCCTGTAACCTTTTGTCAAGGTTCTTAGCTCCCTTGCATTGTGTTAGAACATGCTACTTTAGCTCAGAGGAGTTTATTACCCACTTTCAGAAGCCTACTTCTGTCAATTCGTCAAACTCATTCTCTGTCCAGTTTTGTGCCTTGCTGGAGAGGATTTGCCATCATTTGGAGAAGAGGCATTCTGGTTTTTGTAATTTTCAGACTTTTTGCACTGTTTTTTCCTCACCTTTGTGGATTTATCTACCTTTGATCTTTGGGGCTGATGACCTTTGGATGGAGTTTCTGTGTGTGTGTGTTTGTGTGTGTGGCAGGGGCGGGGGCGGGGGGTGGTCCTTTTGTTGTTGATGTTGATGTTATTCCTATTTATTAGTTTTTGTTCTAATAGGCCCCTCTTTTGCAAGTCTGTTGGAGTTGGCTGGAGGTCAACTCCAGACCCTGTTTGCCTGGGTATCACCAGAGGAGGCTGCAGAACAGCAAAGACTGCTGACTGATCTTTCCTCTGGAGGCTTTATCCCGGAGGGGAGCCCGCCAGATGCCATCTATATGAGGTGTCTGTCGACCCCTGTTGGGAAGTCTCTCCCAGTCAGGAGGCATGGGGGTCAGGGACCCACCTGAGGAGGCAGTCTGTCCCTTAGCAGAGCTCCAGCACTGTGCTGGGAGAACCTTCCTTGTCAGGATCCGATGCTCTCTTCAGAGCCAGTTGTCAGGAATGTTTAAGTCTGCTAAAACTGTGCCCACAGCCACCCCTTGCCCCAGGTGCTCTGCCCCAGAGAGATGGGAGTTTAATCTATAAGCCCGTGACTGGGGCTGCTGCCTTTCTTTCAGAGATGCCCTGCCCAGTGAAGAGGAATCTAGAGAGGCAGTCTGGCCACAGCCACTTTCCCGGGCTGTGTTGAGTTCCGCCTAGCACTGTCAGGGGAAAACCGCCTACTCAAGCCTCAGTAATGGATGACACCCCTCCCTGGATCGAGCTCAATCGTCCCAGGTGGACTTCAGACTGCTGTGCTGGCAGCGAGAATTTCAAGCTAGTGGTTCTTAGCTTGCTGGGCTCCGTGGGAGTGGGAGGTGCTGAGCCAGAACACTTGGCTCCCTGGCTTCAGTCCCCTTTCCAGAGGAGTGAACGGTTCTGTCTCACTGGAGTTCCAGGTGCCACTGGTGTACAAAAACAAAACAACAACAACAAAAAAACTCCTACAGCTAGCTCAGTGTCTACCCAAACATCCGCCCAGTTTTGTGCTTGATACCCAGGGCCCTGGTGGTGTGGTGGTGTGGGTACACGAGGGAATCTCCTGGTCTGCAGATTGCAAAAAACGTGGCAAAAGCATAGTATCTGGGCTGGATAGCACAGTCCCTCAAGGCTTCCCTTGGCTGGGAAAGGGAGGTCCGCCCACCCTGCTCCTTGCACTTCCCAGGCAAGGCGCCCCACTCTGTTTCTGCTCTCTTTCTGTGGGCTGCATCCACTGCCTAACCAGTCCCAATGAGATGAACAGGGTACCTCAGTTGGAAATGCAGAAATCACCTGCCTTCTGCATTGGTCTCGCTGGGACCTACAGACCAGAGCTGTTCCTATTTGACCATTTTCATTTTGCCAAATCCCGTGCTTTTTAGCTTCATATATTCCCATTTATCTGTTTTACTTTTGTTGCCTGTGCATTTGAAGGCTCAGCCATGAAATCTTTACCTAGACCAATGTCCTAAAACATTTTCCCCATGTTTTCTCCTGGTAGTTTTAAAGTTTTGGGTCTTACATTTATATCTTTCATCAATTTTTAGTTGATTTTGTATATGGTGAGAGAGAGGAATCTTGTTTTCTAATTCTGCATATAGACATTCAGCTTTCCAAGGATCATGTACTAAGCACAATGTCCTTTCTCCAGTATATGTTATTGACACCTTTGTCCCAAATCAGAGGCTATAGATACATGGATTTCTGGAGTCTATTCTGTTTCATAAGTCTGTGTATCTGTTTTTATACCAATACTATGCTGTTTTGCTTCATAGAGCATTGAAGTGTATTTTAAAGGCAGATATCTAATTACTCTGGCTTTCTTGTGTTCAGGATTGCATTGATTATTCTGGGTCTTTTGTGGTTCCATATGAATTTGAGAATTATTTATTTCTGTGAAGATTGTCACTGGTTTTCTGATAGAGACTGCATTGAATCTGTGAATTGTGTGTGTAGTTTGGATGTTGTAACAATAGTAATTCTTGGATCCATGAGCATGAGATGCCTTATCATTTCATTGTTTCTTCAATTTCTTTCATCAGTATTTTGTAGTTTTTCTTGTAGAGTCTTTTGTCTTCTTTTATTTCTATGTAATTTATACTTTTTGTGGTTATTGTAAGTGGAATTGCCTTCTTGATTTCTTTTCACCTAGTTCATTATTGCTGTACAGAAATGTTACTGATTTTCCATTTCTTCCCCTTTGTATTTGTTATTATTTTCATACCTTTAAGTAAAACACATGCTATGAATGATTTAATATGTTTAACTCATATTTTAAGTATATATTTCTGTAAGTATAGAAATAAATATAGATATAGCTTGATGTGGTGGCTCACGCCTGTAATCTCAGAACTTTGGGAGGCTAAGGCAGGTGGATCACGAGGTCAGGAGTTCAAGACCAGCCTAGTCAACATAGTGAAATCCTGTCTCTACTAAAAATACAAAAAATTAGCCGGATGTGGTGGTAGACGCCTGTAATCCCAGCTACCCAGGAGGCTGAGGCAGGGAATTGCTTGAACCGGAAAGGTGGAAGTTGCAGTGAGTCAAGATCACGCCACTGTACTCCAGCCTGGGTGACAGTACGAGACTCAATCTCAAACAAAACAAAACAAAACAAAACAAAACAAAAAACTGAAAAAAATATATAAATACATACAAACACACACATACCACATTCACATACATACACACACATTTCCTAGAGATGTAAAATTCTTCTAGCATACTGATCTTTGTTTCTAAATATTATTTTGAACTAAAAGGAACCAGGGCTCCTTGAATAAATAAATAGTTTATTTCAGAGCTGGGGCTAGGAATGAACATTCAGTAATGTTGTAAGGCAAGGATATAAGGAAGTGTAAAATTATATATATACACACACAAATATTTTATAAGTTTATATGCATATTACAAATATATGTTTATAAACATGTATACATTAATATATACACAAAATATATTATAAATAGGCTGGGCATGGTGGCTCACACCTGTAATCCCAGCACTTGGGGAGGCTGAGGTGGGCAGATCACAATGTCAGGAGTTTGAGATTAGCCTGGCCAACACAGTGAAACCCTGTCTCTACTAAAAATACAAAAAATTAGCCGGGCATGGTGGCGGGCGCCTGTAATCCCAGCTACTCAGGAGGCTGAGGCAGTAGAATCACTTGAACCTAGGAGGCAGAAGTTGCAGTGAGCAAAGAGCACCACTGCACTTCAGTCTGGGTGACAGTGCAAGACTGCATCTCAAAATAAATAAATAAATAAATAAAAAAAACACACACACATATATATAAAATATAAATATATTATACACAAACATAATATTTTGGTATGCCAAAGATCAGCTTAATGGGATTCCCAGTGGCCAAATTTAGGAGAAATTAATTATAAAAATAAGTAATGATAATAAAGGTAATGGATTATAACTCACTGAATAAAGTAAAAATCATTGTGTCCATACCGATATTAAATAATAAACAAATATGAGGAATCTCATATTTAAAGTATAAAGCGAGTAACTAAATGTAGAAGAAAATCGAGTTAGCAAACCACTATTTGACGACTATCACGATAATACTTGATTTATATAAGAATCATCAGAGGACAATTACTGGTGTAATTGTTGAGCATCAGGATTTTGCCTAATATCAAAGTAACTTTCCATGAAATAATCAATTATTCCAAAGAAACAAATTGTAATTTTTCATTGGAGGAGGCTGTAGAGCCACATTTATCAAGTGATCAAAATTAACCGCACTGGCAATGGGTCAAATTGAAACCATGTGTTACCTGGCAGGATGCAAGGAGAAAAACATAACTTCCATAATATTCCTGCCAAAGACATATGATCTGAATTCATTTATGAAGAACTTCAGACAAATCCACATTAACGGACTTACTAAAAATACCTGGATTATACTATTCAAAAACAGAAGAGTAATGAAAAACAAAATAAGACTGAATTAAGTGTTAGATATGGAAGGAAAATAAAGGGACATGAAAATTAAATTGAATGTATTAGTCAGGGTCTTTGTTTAGCATAAAGATAATCGTACAACTGTAGAAACTTAAGTTTATATCAGATACTTTAATTTTGTGGTACTGATAATTGTGTAGGAAAATATATTGGTTTTTCAGAAAAACACTGGTGTATTAGGAGCATCATATTTACAACTTAACCTCAAATAATTCAGAAAATATTATAAACAGAGTGAGAGGGATAGGGACTAACAAAGCATATGTGATAATATGTTAACAGTGAAGGATTCTGAGTGTATACTTCCTTATATTATTCTTGATAGTATTCTTGTAACTTTCTGTAAATGTGAAGTTACGCCAACATATAAACATTCCCTAAAAGTAAAAATAAAGTGGTACATGATTTAAATTTACCAATCATATCTGGATTATTGGAGGAGAGGAGTGTTCCATAAAATTAGAAACAGGCATTTTACTTAATAGACACATAGGAAAAGAAAGAAGTCTGGTTTGGGAGATTCACTTTAGGTCACTGAAATCCTATTGAGTGTATACCATGTGCTGCACAGTGTGCTCAAAATTGGAAAATGAAAGGAGGATAAGACCAGTGATAGAAAAAAATTTAGGATGTTATCATATGATACGGGAGTAATAGATCAAGATATCAATAACATTTTCTTTTCATCTAGAAACATGTTTGATCTGAGAGATATGCCAATGACCTGACTTTTAGATAGATAGATGAGGATAAGACATTAGAAAGATGCCTGAGATGATGTCAAGGTCAAATAAAAATGTTCTCACTAGTATGCTTCTACAATCAATTATGAAGGTTGCTTTTCAATAATAACTTCTGCAAAAAACAATTGCATTGAAAATTTCTTTAAAATATTTTAGCACAAAATTTATACTTTTATAAAATAATTCATATGTATTCTTAGTATGAAAAAAGGA
>NW_016804856.1:949831-952186 GCF_001698545.2 Rhinopithecus bieti
TCAGGACTACTAGAAAAATAAAATCATGGAGAATTCACTAAATAATTTTTTAAATGGTTATTTTGAAAGTGTTTTATCTTTATTATTTTATTAAAATACACAGCAAAGTGAAAGTGCTAAAACCTCCCTAGGTTGAAAAGAGTAACATCTTGTTTTATTAGAGAAATTATGCAAGGCAGTTTATCACATTAAAATAATGTAAGGATTAAATTTTAAATTTATATAAATATTTTGTAGGAATCATTTGTATGTCAGAGTTGTATAAACCTGTGTTTATTTCTGGACAAACAATGTTAAGAACTTTTCAAGCTGACCATGTTCCTTTGCTTTCTTGTGGCTCAGCAAAGTAAGAGATAGGCTTTTTTGCGGGGAGAGTTAAATGAATTTATTTTAGTTCTAATTGAAAATTGTCTTTCAGATAGCTCTTCTGAATACCAGTGCATCTGTCAAATTCTGAGTTCTGATTTTCATTTGACTCAGTGCAATCACCATAATTGTGGTTTCAACAGCTAAGTTATGAGAAAAAGGAGATTGGGGAGGATGATATGTTGATTAATTAGTTTGAGATTTCTGTGTAGAAATTCAAACAAGCAGATAAAAGCATCTGTTTTCAATTAAAGCAGGAAATCAAGATTAAAAGCTAGAGATATCCAATATCCATTTATTCATTTATTAAATTAATATTCATTTATTTCTTCTATGTGCCAAAACCTTCTCTATATGTTATAATTATAAAGACGGACATGTAACACCAAATGAGTATATTCCCAAAGATATTACAATGTTGAAAGACAGGAGAATAGGAGCAAAGACTAATCCTTGCATAATTACTATTGTTATATGCTGTGTAATGATGTTTTATTCAATGATGAATCACATAAATTATATAGGTCCCATAACACCATATTATTTTTGTACCTCTTCTATATTGAGATAAACAAATACTTATATTGTATTATAATTGCCTACAGTATTCAGTATAGTAACATGCTGTATGGGTTTGCAGCCCAGGAGCAATAGGCTATATCATACAGCCTAGGTGTGTAATTGGCTATACCATTTAGTTTGTGTAAGCACACTCTGTGATTTTCACACAGTGATAAAATTGCCTAATGCATTCTTCAGAAAGTTTGCCTGTTGTGAAGTGACACATGTTTGTATATATCAAATCTGAATAGTAGAAATAAGGCCCTAAATGGTTACAGGGCAGTTCCAGAGAAATAGAGGAAGAACAGGTAGGAATAAAGGAGAAAAACTCCTTGCCATGGAAACCTTAAGGTATGATTGCTACACAGCATCAAGTGCCTTAAAAAGCCCTATAGTGACTGAAGCTGGGGTGTAAGAAAAGGCTAATATATTTCCCAAAAAGCAGTAGTTTAATTAGTGACTTTTACAAGCCTGGTAGAGGCTTGGAACTGAAGCAAAGCTTCAAAGATTTAATGAAGAAAA
Source organism: Rhinopithecus bieti (assembly GCF_001698545.2). Classification (NCBI taxonomy): domain Eukaryota; kingdom Metazoa; phylum Chordata; class Mammalia; order Primates; family Cercopithecidae; genus Rhinopithecus; species Rhinopithecus bieti. The sequence continues at coordinate 951,281 of NW_016804856.1, forward strand.
ACATGGTGATGGCAAGGGAACTGAGGTTAAACTATTCTTTAAAGATGTTTAGCAAGGAACCTCCATAGTGTATTCCATAGTGTCTGTTCTAATTTACATTCTCACCATTAATGTACAAGCATTCTCTTTTAAAAGTGAAATAAATCAGATACAGAAAGAAAAATATTGCACGATGTTACATGTGAACTCTAGAACAGCAGAATTCACAAAAACAGAGCATAGCATGGTGGTTGTCAAGGGCTAGGGTAGAAGCAGGGGTGACGAAAATGGGAAGATGTTGGTATATGAGTCAAAGTTTAAGTTTTGTAGGATGAATAAGCTCTACAGGGCTAAGTACAATATGGAGACGATAGTTGATAATACTGTATTTTGTGCTCTTAATATTTAGAGATCTTTAGTGCCCTCACACCACACACACACACACCTGTGAAGAGACAGCTATGTTAATTAGCTTGACTGTAGCAATTAGTGCACTATGTACATATACGTCAACATATCACATATTTTTAAATACATACAATTTATATAAAAACTTTAAAAATAAAACTAGCAAAGAAGGAAAGGAGAAAGTTTACAGTCATAAGTAAGTGGTTAGTGGAAAGAAGACGGGGAATTGATTTATTAGGAATGGCTCAGGAGAAATATAATACTATGGCAGCTGCTTTGTATATTTACTGATTCCCAACTTCAGAGAGAAGAAAAATGAATTTTGAGAGAAAACGGGAGCACTTGGTGGGGTATGAGGATATATTTCATAACCTACTATGACCAACATGCAGGCTGAAAAATCTTTACTTCAAGAATGCAAAAATAGAAACAACATGATCATTAAAAAATAAGACTTTCTGTCATAAAAGTATACCATAAGGTAATTGTGAGAAGATTTTTTTTTTTTTTTTTTTTTTT
>NW_016804856.1:954183-962272 GCF_001698545.2 Rhinopithecus bieti
CCTGAGAAGATATTTTTAACTGATACATCTGATAAGAGTTTATTTTCCAAAATATTTAAATAATTTCTGAACAAAAATCGTTAAGAATTGGATAAAGAAACCAACAGGAAAGAATAGAAGCCATACACAGATGTTTCACAGTTAAACAAAAACATTTTTGTTTAAGTTTCACATTAAACAAAACATTAATAACCAGTAAATATATGAAAGCTATTTAACAACTTTAACAGTCAGGAAAATCAAAGATAACGTCAAAATAAGGTAATATGAAACCCCACAGGATTAGGAAAATGTGAAATGTCCAATTGAATTTTTATTGAAAGTTGTAGCAACAGGAATGCTTATCTACTACTAATGTAAGGATAAATTAACACAATGACTTCGCTACCTAACAGAGTTGGAGGTGTGCATACTTAAAACCTAGCAATTTTACTGCAAGATTGTAATTGAGAAAATTTTCAAATGTGCGCTAGGAGATATTAAAGAACAATCATAATCTATTGTTTGGAATTACAACAACAACAAAAAAAGAAAGCAATCTAAATGTCTAGATGCAGGAGAATTATTAAATAAATTGTGGTATATTACAATACGATATGAAGTACAGCAATATACATTAACAGGTCTTAGTATCAGAAAAATGATGCTCAATGCATGAAGTAACTGAGAGAATAAAGATCAGTATTATTCCATTCCTCTAAGTGCCATAAAAGCATAAACAAAATACTACTTAGGGGTACACACACAGTTGGTAAATATACAAAGTAGCACAAAAGAAAAATAAACTTTAAGTTTAGAATAACAAAAAATCTGCACAGAGAAAAATGGAGATTTCATAGAAAAGAGTATGCAAGTTTCTCAAAGGTATTTACGATGCTTTATTTCTTAATCTGTACAGATTATTGGGCATGCTATAGTTGATAGCGTTTTAGTTGTACATCTATATATTACATTTTTTTTACAGGTTGATATATTTCATAGAACTAATTTTTAAAATGCTATGAATAGATGAATCCAAGCTATATCTATAAGCCTCCATAAATTCCACAGCCTTTCAGAAAGCTCACACCTTCACTATGTAAACTGTTGTCACCTTTTATAGTGACTCTCAGACTTCCGAGTTATACATATCTGTCACTAATATTTCAAATACAGCGATAGTATTTTTAAAGAATACTTTTCTTCTTCCTGCAACACCATTTAGATGTAGGTATAATACAGGAAAAGGCCTAGAAGACATTTATAAGTACAACACTTTTATGGAGTCTATAGTTTAAAATTATATTTAATATTAAATTGGACAATCTGGGTTTGAACGTCAGTTCTCACAGTTTTTAGTTGTCGTCTTAGGGAACTTCCTCTCATTCTTGTTTTCTCAGTTTGCTAATCCATAATGAGGATAACAAGAACTGCCCCACAAGAGATTGTGAAGTTTTTGCCTTTTGGAAAAGGTAGTCAAGGTTTAGCAGCAGTAAGAAGAGACAGAGAAGAAAAGACACATTGTTAAATATTGAAGATACGGCTTCTAAGGATGGATAATTTCTGAGATAAATAGAATATTCAGCTTTATTTTAATATGCTTATGATAAAAGACTAAAATAGATGTTTTGATAGAATTCACACTATATTTTGGCTTTGTATTTTAAAACACATCATATTATAGGGGAAAAAAAAAAAAAAAAAAAGGCCGGGCAAGGTGGCACACACTTGTAATCCTAGCACTTTGGGAGGCTGAGGAGGGCAGATCACCTGAGGTTGGGAGTTCGAGACCAGCCTGGTCATCATGGTGAAACCTTATCTGTACTAAAAATACAAAAATTAACTGGGTGCGGTGGCGCGCACCTGTAATCCCAGATAACTTGGAGGCTGAGGCAGGAGAATCGCTTGAACTCGGGAGGTGGATATTGCAGTGAGCCAAGATCTCGCCACTACACTCCAGCCTTGGCGACAGTGCTAGACTCTGTCTCCAAAAGAAACAAAAGAGAAAGAAATGAAAAAGAAAAGAAAAAAATTGACATTTTCTAGAGAACTTTGAAAAGAGTAACTAACTTCTGATACTCAAAAAACATTTACAATTAAATATTAAAATTATTTAGGCATAATAAAACATATTTTGCTATTTACAGAGTCAGCAGCTTTTATAGAAAAGATAATTTAGATTTAGTGAAGATAAGTAAAACATTTGGCTTATTTAATCTATATAAACAATCCAAATGTGAACTAGATTGCGCATATTCATATTTTTTGAAGTCAGGAAATATACTTTTTAGAATGTATAATGAAAGTCAATATTTTAATGTTAAAGATAAAAAAGACACTATAAATTTAGAAAAAATACATATATGGAATAGAAAAAAAGAAAAACATGAAAATAAAGCCAAATTAGAATTGCTTATTTTGGTAAAACCCTGTTTTATAAAGGAATATAAATGGAACATGTTCTTAAAATAAAATTTTACTTGAAGTTTCTAAAATTAACAGATAAAAATGGATTTACTTTTGTGGAAAATGTTAGTGGGAAGAAGGAGTGCCTCCCTGCCACTGCACCCCACCTCTCCCAACCATACCTGCTGAACATATTTTCATAAATCCAGAAAAACAACAATAACAATGTTCATTTTTCAGAATCTACTCTATTCAAAACATCTTTGCTTCCAGTAAAGAGTATGCCATCGAGCCAAAATGCAGCTAGGCAGACTGGTTACTAACCTAAAATGAAATAACTCTAAATGGAAAGTGTACTAAAAATATAGATTGGGATGTTAAGAGTTTGATAGGTTAGTTTGGACTGTAGATCACAGCTCAAAAAAGTAATGCTTGGTTTCTCTACTAAAGGGACTCCTCAGCTTCTTATGGGGCAGAATATTGACATTTGTTGGGAGCTAGAAGAAAATGGCAATAAAACTGAGATAAAGAGAGATCAGAATATAACCTACCCTCCTTCAAAGTGAAGCTTTCCTGGAAATGAAAGTATAATTGTTGAGTTTAGGGGATCTCCAAATTTTTTATATTATGTATATCTGCTAAATTTTTTTCAGTGTGTACCCTCTAAATATATGTATATTTATTTATGCTTTAAAACAATACACTATATTGCTAGAAGTTTCACCGTACGAAATAAATCAAAACAGAATGTAAAAAGGGATGAAATAAAAGTAAAACAAACAAATGGCAAATGTTTTCTCCCATAGTTCAATATAGAGACAATTGTTTAGGTTCTTCATGTCACATTGATTTTGTACCCTCTATTGTAATGTCTGTAAAAGCAATAGTTTGGAGTAAATAATTTCCATCAATGGTAGATTTTCATTAGATCTCCTAAGATAAAATCATGCATAATATTAGAGTGGGAAGATTATGAGATTTGCATATAACATTTAAAAATAATAGTGCTAACAGGTCTTAAATATATTAAAATTGCATGATATGATTTGGTGGGAGATTCAAGTTCTTATTTTTAAAGTCCTTAAAGTTGTCTTGAACTAAATCAATTGAATGATTGCTCTTACTTTTATTTTAGCATATTTATTTTAGTTTTCATCAAAATCATCTTGATTAGCATTTTTCCTATGGAGTTGTTTGAGCTCTTTATACATTCTGGTTTTAATATCTTGTCAGATGGGTAGTTTGCAAATATTCTCCCCCATTCTGTGAGTTGTCTCTTCACTATGATTGTTTCCTTTGCTGTGCATAGTCTTCTTAACTTAATATAATCCCATTTGTCCATGTTTGTTTTGATTGCCTCTGCCACTGGGGTATTTCTCAAAAAATTTTCAAGCAGTCCAGTATCCTTGGGAGTTCCCCCAATGTTTTCTTGTAATAGTTTTATAGTTTGAAGTCTTAGATTTAAGTCTTTAATTGATTTTAACTTTAGTATATGGCAAAATATAGGGGTCTCAACATTGTTTTCTCAAAAGACTGCAGTTTATTGTTTACATGTTTGTAAGAACACATACTTTGAGTTCAGACTGCCTGAAATCAAATTCTAGCTAACTAGGACAAATTATTTAATTTCTCTTTACATCAATTTTCTCATCCATAAAATGGAGATGATATTGATTCAAGATTGGTGTGTTAGTCCAACCCTGCTACTATATCAAAATACCTTGATTGGGTAGTTTATAAAAAATAGAAACTCATTTCTTACAATTCTGGAGGATGGTGCATCCAAGATTGAGGTACCAGCACATTAGCAGAGTTATTGTCTGGTGAGGCCTCACTCTCTGCTTCAAAGGTGATGGTTTCATGCTGCTTTCTTACCCGGTGGAAGTGAAAGGAAGCTCCCACCAACCTCTTTTATAGAGGCACTAATTCGATTCATGAGAAAGGAACCTTCAGTATTTATTCACCTCTTAAAATGCCCTACCTCTAAATACTGTCACATTTGGGAATTAAGTTCTAACATATGAATTTTGGGGACACATCAGTATTCAAATCATAGCAGTTAGTCACAAGATTTTTGTGAGGAATAAATGAAACATTTGTTGTCCAAAAGACCACCAAAATGGCTGAATAGTAGAAAGGAAATTTTTATCGGAGATATCAGCTTGCAAACTTGGAAGAAGCAGTCTGTTAGGAACTGAATGTGCTCTATCTTTGCAGAGGGAAAGGGCAGATGGGTTTTATGACTCACAGAATCATACATATTCAACATGTTTCTGGCAAATGCGATACATATTTATGAGGGCAGTCAAGCATTTGCACAATGTGTAAACATGTATGTAACACACATCCCATGTTCAACTTGGGGTGGGGTTTTGGCCTTAAAATGAGGTGGAGTCTGGGTTGTAAATTACTTTAGGAAGGGGCTGACATTTTGCCTAATACCTCTTGTAGTTATGGTGTTAGTTTATCAAGAGTATGGTTTTAATTATAGCCATAGGAATTTAGAAAGTTGTCATGGAAGCCGAGTCCTGAGCCTTCAGCCTATAGGTAACTTTTTAGTTTTCTTAACCTTAGGGTCCAGCTTATTTGATAAAGCAGCATCTATTTTTGTCTCTCTGATCATACAATGCATGTTAAGTAAAACTTCAATCATCTTAAGCTGTCACTGTTATTATGGTTCTTGGGGGAGCACTTTTGAAAAGTAGAAAAGTTTATCAACTTTGGAAAGCGATTAATCTGCATAAGAAACTGAGCTCTGATCTTTCCTAGTTATATGACCTTGGGTAAATATGTAATCTCTTAGAATTTCACTTTATCTATATTTTAAAATATGTAAAATTATTGCTCTTAAGACTACTGACTTAGATAACATATACAAAGTGCATAGTAGTTTTAGCCACATTGTATATTCTCAATAATGTAAGTTTTTCCTTGATCTTCCCTAGGTACACAGTGAATTATATCTCTGATTTTAAATAAAATCAAAATGACAGACCCTTCTATTCAAAAGATGACTCATACTACTTAGTCCAAATTTTTGAGCTTTTGAGAAACTCCAGTTTAATATTGATGTTTCACTTATAACCAAAGTACTATTTTGTGTATTGTAAAAGACAGTTGTTTTACATCTGTTCAAAAAATACTTATTTAACACCTATCAGATGTCGAGCAATGAATTAGGCTTTTATTATTAATACAACACTATGTAATTAAGCAAAAGTAAAAATTTTAGTATAATGTTCTAAGTGCTGTGATAGTAAGATAAAAATATGAGTGACCATAATCATAAAAAGGATTAAGTAGCTGGTACGCAAGTAGAGAGAAGTTTAGGATAATGCCAGGGGTAGAACCTGGATGGAACCTGGAAAATGAATGAATAAAAATGCTGTTAATTGAAAGGGGGTTAGCCTGAGAATGGGATAATGGATGGGATGTGGAACATCCTGGCTACTGCAGGAAACTATAAGTAGATGGATATAAATAGTCATTGGAGCATGAGCTAAGGGGAAATAAAAGAGTTTTAGGGACATAGACCAGAGGCTTGGGTCTCATGCTAAGAAGCTCTGACAGTAGCTTTAAGGTTCCTTAAAGGAACCAAAGAGGAGGGAGACGAGTCAGTGCTTTTGTGTCTTCCTCAGTTTTCATTCAAAACAACCTTTTAAAATATGTCTTATAATTTGAAGCTTTGTGGAATTAATTCATTGATAAATATTTATTGAGTGTTTGTCATGTGTCAGGGACAGTTCTAAGCACTATTCAACCATGACCAAAACAAAAATCTCTGTCCATGTAGAGCTTCTCATCTAGGGAGAGAAAGACAGTCACTAATTGAGAGAAATAAGTAAATTGTAAAATACCTTATATGGTCATTAGAACTAAGGTAAATAATTAAATGAGAAGATAATGTGTGTGGGGTGTGGAAATTTAGAAAAGGTAGCCAAGAAATATATAATTAAGAAACTGGTATTTGGGTATAAATATTTAAAAATTTTAGCATAAACTATTCTGCTCTTTGAACTAGTAATCTTTTTTAAAAAAATAACACAGACTGAAGACATCATTTCAGTAAATAAATATAATCAAATTTTCAGTTAAAATGGATCAGCCTGGCTGCAGCATGTAAAATAGATTTAAGCTGGGCAAGATTCTAGGCAACAGAATCCATTCAGAGGTTGCTGAGAAAGTCCAGAATTCATGGCAAATTCCAGCAAAAATCATAGGGATGAGGAAGGAACAGTGGCAAGGAAGATAGGGCAGACACAAGAAATTCTTAGGAAATAAAATTGGCACAGCTTTGTAATGAAACACATGTAGAGGATGACAAAGCATAAAAGCTAGAATAATTCCTAGATTTCTGAATGAAGCTGTAGGGACAGATTTTAGCAAAAGAAAGCTTAAAAGTAGTATGGCAAGACTGTCAGCTTCGTGAAAATTCAGCTCACCAGCTATCTAGTATATGTTCAGTAATATATTCCTGAATATAATGCCTGCCATATATAAATCCAGTAACTGTTTTTTTTCACTCAATGAATGAGTAGATTATATTTAATTTGAAGTGATTGGGACTCTGAGGAGTTAGATAAATGGGATGCTAAAGAACAAATCCTGGAATGAATATATGAATTTGGGAGTCATTAAAATCAAAGCAGTAGTTAAAACCAAGAAAATGAACAGAGATGCAAAAGCAATTATGTTTGCAGATATTGATAGACGTGGATGGATGACATATGTGAACATAAGCCCTAAAGTAGTGGGGCAAGAATAGTAAAGACCGATTACATCTTTCCTTTAGATTTCACTGTTCTGAGCATTTCACATCTATTTATTCTCTCCTCTTTTTCCTTCCTTGCTTTCACTCTGAGAGTGAACTGCAGGCATTATGTTTCATCATCCCCAAAAACTTTAGTATGCATGTAAAAGGACACAGCTACATAAACACAGTACTATCATCAAAATTAGGATATTAACACTGATAAAGTACAATAATCGAATTCACAGATTCCAATCAGAAATCACTAGTTGTTCTAATATCATTTATAGAAAAAGGTTCTTATTCAGGAGGATACACTACATTTATTGTGCCTCTTTCAATTTGGAAGAATTCTTTTGATTTCCTTTGTCTATCAGGATCTTGGCATAACTGAAGATTATAGGCCAATCATCTTGTACTAAGTTCTTCAATTTGCGGTTGTCTGTGTTTTTCCCAAAGTGAAATTCCATGGTCAGGTAGCTTGAAAAATAGCAGCTGTAGCAATCTTCCTCTTCCTCTTTTTTTTTTTTTTTTTCCGTGAAACTACGGTAACACTCATTTAACATAAAATGAAACATTTTAAAGTGAACAATGGCTGCACCAGGAATGTTGACCACAATCCCACTGTCGGAATGTCACAATACCATGCTCGGGAATGAGAAACAGTAAGCAAGTGAGTAAAAAAGGCACAATGCCCTCTTACTAAAAAGCAACTGCCCCACTCTTCATTAAGTTGTCTTCCATTTGCAATTCCAAAAAACTGTATTCTATCAGTTATTGCCAGTTTTAATGGTTTCAATGGAGGGATAGTTTATTTGAGTGCCTTCCTCTGCCATTTCCATGATGTTACTACTATAAAAATATTGTCTTCCCGGGAGGCGGAGCTTGCAGTGAGCTGAGATCCAGCCACTGCACTCCAGCCTGGGTGACAGAGCGAGACTCCCTCTCAAAAAA